>NC_138761.1:78784258-78936758 GCF_965113315.1 Podarcis vaucheri
CATGTCTCTTCCAAATCAGTCTCTACAGCCACAACAGACATTGTAACCATCCAACAGTTTGACTTCACCCCCAAAGGTACACTCCCCCATTGTCTCCTGAAACAGACAGATGCCAACCATCATTTTCTCCTGCTGCAATACTTTGTAAATATGGGGGAGGGGTTAGTGTAGTAGGAGGTTTTGGGGAGCAGTCATTACAAGGGCAGTGGGCAGAAGGAAGAGTGCTAATGGCAGGGAACTGGTCATTAAATAATATTTTTATTCCAGTAGGCTTTTGCCTGCCAGGCATCTGCTGTAAAGGTCATGTTTTATCTGTAGCTTCTCCCTTGGCTATATTTTTTAACATCAAATTTTAAATTTATTTTAATATATTTCAGTTGTGCATTTTCTTTATATTTTGACAACAATTTTAAGTTATTGTAAGCCGTCCTGAGTGGCTCATGCGCACCAGCAGGGCAGGGCAGACGTTTTTGTATCAAAAAAGAATAAAATACAATCTAGCCTATTCTTTTTTAACAGTCTGGTTGCAAACGAACACTACAGTGGTACCTCGGGTTACATATGCTTCAGGTTACAGACGCTTCAGGTTACAGACTCTGCTAACTCAGAAATAGTACCTCGGGTTAAGAACTTTGCTTCAGGATGGCGCAGCAGCAGCGGGAAGCCCCATTAGCTAAAGTGGTGCTTCAGGTTAAGAACAGTTTCAGGTTAAGAGCGGACCTCCAGAACGAATTCAGTTCTTAACCCGAGGTACCACTGAATATGATTAACTGAGGTTTAAGCAAATAAAGTAGAAACAACATGGACAGTACGTTTTAAACTAAATTTTTAAACTAAACATCTGTAATTACATCTGTTATTAGCAATACAGTAAAATGGCTGCTGTAGCTCTGTGGTAGAAGATATGTTTTGCAGGTGAAAAATCCCAGTTTCAATCCCTGGTATCTCCAGTAGGGCAAAGAAAGACTTCTACAGTGGTACCTTGGTTCTCAAACTTTCTTTTTAAAAAAAAAAAAAATTAGGAATTTCAACAAGACATTTTATCAAAAAAAATATCATCCTTAATTCCCCCCTATTTTCCCCTCCCCTCCCCATAAAGTAGCCCACTCTCCCTCCCCACCCCCTGACCTCCCTCAGCTCCTCTCTCTGGTTTATCAACAAATGTTATTCTCTGCATGTTACAAAATTGTATAGATCCTTAGTTTATCTAACTGGCTATTGTCAAGAAAAAGTTTGTGAGTGTTTATTCAAAGCCTGCCAAGGAGTCCAGTTCATTTTGTTGTTTCTTTAAGTACTTTGTAAAAGGTTCCCATTCATCTTTAAAGTCACAGTTATCCTTGTCCCGTAGTTTGTGTGTCAATTTTGCCAATTCTGTATATTCCATCAGTTTCTCTTGCCATAGTTCTTTTGTCGGGATTTCCTTATTCTTCCATCTTTGTGCTATTAAGACTCTTGCCACCGTTGTCACATACATGAAGATATTTTTCAGTTTCCTTGGCAGGTCTTTTCCTACAATCCTCTTGATTTTCAAACTTAATCTGTTCCGGGAGTCCCTTTGACTCCTGAAACCATTGGAAAACCAAGGCACAGCTTCTAACTGGCTGCAGGAGCTTCCTGTACTCAAGAGGAAGCCATGTTGGATGTTGAAAAACATTCACAAACTGGAACACTTACTTCTGGGTTTGTGGCGTTCCGGAGCCCATTTGTTTGACAGCTAAGCTGTTCAGGAACTAAGGTACCACTACATTTGAAATCCTAGAGAGCCTGCCACAGCTAGCCAGTGTAGAGCAGACAACACTGAGCTTGATGGATTAATGGTCTGACTCGATAGAAGTCAGATTCCTCTGTCCTAACTGAACCACTCCAGACTACTGGTGAGGAATGAGGCTGTGAATAAATGTTATGACATCTGAAAACAATGTGTCTGCAAACCAAACGATGGTTCCTGAAGAACAGGGCCAACTTAGTCACTTGATCCATTTGACATTAGGATCCTATCAGAATTGTTCTTTTTGAAGCCGGATCTGAGTACCAGGGGTGGCAACTTGAATAAAATACCGGGGGACCCAGGTAAGCCTCACCCCGCATAACTGATCACATGACACGGTGCATGCACACCATGTGAATGGCAAAGCCCATCAACTTGGGGGTGGGGAGCAGCCCCCATAAAGTTATTGTTAGAAGGCTCTCTGTTAATAAAGTCATTGGGTAAGTGTCTGAACAATGTTTGTGTCCCAGTAGTAGCTTCCAGACTTTCCAAAGCCCTTGGCAAAACAGCATTAAAATGGGCCCTGCAAACAGGTATTAATGTGTAACTTGTTTAGAACCTTTCAGTATAAAGAATTCTAGGAACTGTAGTTTTGTGCAGATGTTTTAGAGAGCCTAGCCTTTATAAACAACAATGCTTACTATTCTCGGACGTAAGGCTGCAATCCTGTGAGCACTTACCTAGGAGAACACTACTGAATTCAGCAGAACTTGTTTCTGAGTATATTGTATTTTAATTATCAGTGACCTTGACATTTATTTTTGGTTGTGGCCCTAATGCATTCTTTAAAAAGGTAAATTGTTAAGAGCAAAACTGTAAGCAACCAAGCATTCTTCTGCGACTCGAAGTGCACCCTTTTCACCCTCTTTATGTTGCAATGTGTCTTTTTATCATAGTGTGCGTAGATGGAACCATAGAACAAAATGCCCAGTCAACCCCTATGAAGGCCATGTTACAGTTTTGTACAGAAGTAGTCATTCAGACAGAATGTGGGGTGAGTGGGGGTGGAATAAAAGAAAAATAAATTGACACCTACTTTATGTTATGAATTTCTATGGCAAACCTAGAGGGATGTGACTTAAAATATCTAGGAAATAAATCCCCTGAAAATAAGGTTTAGAATGGAAATGCTGACAGACATTTAACGATAGCTGAAGTAGCTGGCACTGCTATAATAAAGGGACTTATATGGGATGGGGGGAGAGTATGCTTCACAAAAGCATGTGGATTTCAGGGTAGAGCTATATGCAAAACCAATGTAAAGATGCATGATAATATGCCTAAGTTATTATGATGCAATGGTGTCTGTTACAAAGAACCCAGAAGCTAAGATATTTCAGATAACTGGGAAAGAATTTAAAGGAAAAATACAGCCAAAGCAAAACACTTTAAAGTCTCATTTATTTCAATGGGGGGAGATGTAAGCATTTAGCACTGTAATGCTAAATCAATTAATCACTTAAAACAGTTTTGATCAGCTAAAAAAAGATCACAAATTAACAAGGCATATTTTTTTAAAAGTGCTTTTAAAAACCTGCAGTTGGCAAACACTATCACAAAGAGTCTTCCTCTCTCATTTTTAGCATGGAATTTTGTTTTGAAATAATTGTAGAAATACAGGCAACCAAAAAGAATTAAAAAATAAAAGATTACTAAGTAATTAAGGGATCACTGCAGATGGTGACAGCAGTCATGAAATTAAAAGATGCCTGCTCCTTGGGAGAAAGGCGATGGCAAACCTAGACAGCATCTTAAAAAGCAGAGACATCACCTTGTCAACAAAGGTCCGTATAGTTAAAGCCATGGTTTTCCCAGTAGTGATTTATGGAAGTGAGAGCTGGACCATAAAGAAGGCTGATCGCCGAAGAATTGATGCTTTTGAATTATGGTGCTGGAGGAGACTCTTGAGAGTCCCATGGACTGCAAGAAGATCAAACGCATCCATTCTTAAGGAAATTAGCCCTGAGTGCTCACTGGAAGGACAGATCGTGAAGCTGAGGCTCCAATACTTTGGCCACCTCATGAGAAGAGAAGACTCCCTGGAAAAGACCCTGATGCAGGGAAAGATTGAGGGCACAAGGAGAAGGGGACGACAGAGGACAAGATGGTTGGACAGTGTTCTTGAAGCTACCAGAATGAGTTTGACCAAACTGCGGGAGGCAGTGGAAGACAGAAGTGCCTGGCGTGCTCTGGTCCATGGGGTCACGAAGAGTCGGACACGACTAAACGACTAAACAACAACAACAACAAGTAATTAAGGGGGTAATAAAATAATTGATTAGCAACCTTAAAGCATCATGGATAAGCCTGTGGGACAATCATAGTGAAACACTCAAACATTTTATCCCATGGACAACTTGAAAACTGCTGTTGTAGCAATTACAATGTGCTGTGCTGGGTGCTGGGTGATTTTTGAATAAACAATTGTTATTATACAGCCTATTACGTTTACGTGTTTTTTCAAGTGGATTTGCGTAATATGGGCATTCTAGTGGTTTTATATGATTTTCAATTGCATTACTACTTCTTCCTTTATTTCTTGTGTTGCACCTTATTGTATTACAATGTGCATTCCACAGAATTCAAACTGTAATACAGTATAAGAAATAAAAGAAGCAATTTAAAAAATCAAGATGAATATTTAGTGCGGATATACCATGGACCACCTGAATGAAGCCTGTGAACTATTGGTGTTTCATGGACCACAGTTTGGGAGCCTATGGTCTATGGAGAATCTGACTAACCACTGAGAGTATGGATGTGTAGTAAGGTATCTACTCAGAAGTGAACCTCACTGAATTCAAAGGGACTAACCTTCAGATAAGTGAGCATAGTTATTGCAGCCTAAATTATTTAGGAAAAAACAGACTATATGGATGGGATGTAACTAACTAGTCTTGCAAGTGGAAGTTGACACAGTGAGTTTTTCTAGTGTGATGGGGCTTCCTCACCCCCTTCCTGTGCATCTGCACAACCCCCAAAACTAGCCTAGGTGTGTGTGCAGCAAGCATAACCCCCAGAACAGCATGCTGTGGGTATAAATCTATTGCTGTTTAGTAAAAAGACACCTTCTCCCAGTTGACACCAGCTGGGACACACATGTGAATGCTCTATACACAAAAGTATGGTGTTTGCTTTGGAACTACTATTTAATGGGGGGACAGGGACCAATCACCTAAACTTCTTACAGCCAATCAGTTAAGATTTCTTCAATAAGTTTTAGAAACTTCATAAGAAGGTGCTCGTGTTATGTTGAAATTGCAAGCTCTTTCCCCACATTTTGGTGGTTATTTATCACTCCAGATTTCTGTTCGTCCACCATTACCTCAACAAAGCCAGCCCCAAGATTCCAGCAAATGTCTTTTTAACCTGCTTTCCCCCATCCAAGTCCCATGCTAGGATGCTTGATTCTTACCCTTTCAAAAACAAACCAATAATAAATTACCTCAGGCATCAAAACACCAATGCAGTTATAAATATCTACAGAGATGTAAGCCCCATTGAATTGAATGGGGCACATTCTCAGGTAAACGCATACAGTGGTACCTTGGCTTAAGAACTTAATTTGTTCCGGAGGTCCATTCATAACCTGAAACTGTTCTTAACCTGAGATACACTTTAGCTAATGGGGCCTCCCGCTGCTGCTGCGCTGGCGGAGCACGATTTCTGTTCTCATCCTGAAGCAAAGTTCTTAACCCGAGGTACTATTTCTGGGTTAGCAGAGTCTGTAACCTGAAGCGTCTGTAACCCGAGGTACCACTGTACAGGATTGCAGCCAGGAATGCTCTGAAAAGATATCTGTACAAGCAGGTATACAGATATACCCTAATTATTCCACCTCTGTGTGTAAAACTCACTCCCTAGCAAGGGGAACAAGGAGAGCGAGTTGCAGTCATTGCAACCTACTGATCAATTCTTCTTTATTCAGAATTGTTTAAAAACTAAATGTTTGCCTCCTTCCTTTCTCTGTTTCCTCTCCCCGCTGCCTGTACTCCTTGCCCTCCGCCAGCAGCGGTATACAACCATCAGGTCTTACTGGCGTTCCAACAGAATGAATAGTTTAGAGATGTAGCCAGTCATTTTAATATTCCTGTCTCTCAATAATAATAATAATGAATCAGGCTCCCCTCAAATAACTTCACTTGGTAATCCTTTCATGTCTATTTGGCTCCTGAGCGATTTCTGTAGAGCATTGTCTGTAGGGAGAGGATGCAAAGCAGGAGGTGGAGGTGGGAGCAAGGGAGAGGATGTCTCTGAGTTTCTTTCTTTTCTGCCTACAAAACCCAGCCCAAACTGTCAAGGTGACAATCCAAAACGATAATCAAAACCACTTTTTACATTCCATCTTGTAACTGCCGCAGGCAAGTTTTAAAGGAGATGCTAACAAATCCCAAAGAATATCACGTATTAAATATTTGATACACAACTAGCTATGTACACAATAGACATCAAACTTACATTACATATCCCTGTAATTTCTATACCATAGGTAAACAGCTGCTTACCCATCAACATCTGCTAGATGTGAATTCTGTAAGATTGGATTTTGTTTACATTTTAGAAATGGGTATTGTGGAGAAGGAAAAAAGAGTTTTCTTTTTTTAAAAAAATCAAAAACACCCCAGATACTTTTTTATAACCATGGTGGGAAAAGTATTTTGAAAATACTTTTACAAAAAAGATCTTGCATGTTCACACATTTTTCTTTAACAATCATTTTGCATTAAAAATGCAGTAACCTTTTCCAATTTCGAAGGGTAGGGGGACATTAGCCTTTAAGGAAGAAAAAATGAAGGAGGTATCAAATATTTTAGGCAAATTTCTTTTCCTAGAGGAGTTCCTCCTTCCTGCCAGCAACAACAAATTTACAGTATATATACCATATATGCTTTATACCATTATGCTTTAGTGGTTTAAAAACATAACAAAACAGAAAACCAGATTATCCAGAAAACTGCAGAATAGCTGGGCTTAGTCTAAGCCAATCTGAATTGATTTAGAACTAGGGCTTCTTTTTTTCTAAAAAATGTTTAGGGGTACTCTCATTTTCCTACTCATATTGAAATACTGCCCCTCAATGAGGCCAAACTTAGATTCACAAAATGTTTAGGGGTATGTGTACCCTTGCGTCCCCCCAAAAACAGCACTGTTTGGCACCCATAGGATTATTGAGACAGGATACAAATTGTAACCCCCTATCCCCAAAACTATTCTCTCCCTCTCTTTTTAGGGTTCCAAGTCACAAGGAAAGAAGTATGTGTGTATACAGGTCTTTCTGGCCTTATAATAAACATAGGATGATTGGGTACTGTGTTTCTGGATATGGCTATTGTTGCATCTACATGAGGATAACTAGTGACATTGAAAGTAGGATAAATGCACCAGTTAGGCAAGGAGGCCCCTTCATGGATCACTGCCTTGCCGTGGCGAAGGGGCTTGAAGAACTCAGAGAAGCTATGAACTACGCCGAGCAGGGCACCCAAGATGAACAGGTCATAGTGGAGAGTTTTGACCAAACGTGATCCACCTGGAGTAGGAATCGGCAAGCCACTCCAGTATCCCTGCCAAGAAAACTCCATGGACAAAGACAACAGGCATATAAAAGTTATGACACTGGATGATGAGCCCCTCAGGTCGGAAGGTGTCCAACATGCTACTGGGGAAGAGCGGAGGACAAGTACAAGTAGATCCAGAGCTGATGAAGCGGCTGGGCCAAAGCCGAAAGGACGCTCAGTTGTGGATATGCATGGAAGCGAAAGGAAAGTCCAATGCTGTAAAGAAAAATATTGCATAGGAACCTGGAATGTAAGAACCATGAACCTGGGTAAGTTGGATGTGGTCAAAAATGAGATGGCAAGAATAAATATTGACATCCTGGGCATCAGTGAGCTAAAATGGACGGGAATGGGCGAATTCAGTTCGGATGACTACCATATCTACTACTGTGGGCAAGAAACCCGTAAGAGAAATGGAGTGGCCCTCATAGTCAACAAAAGAGTGGCGAAAGCTGTACTGGGATGCAGTCTCAAAAATGATAGAATGATCTCGATACGAATCCAAGGCAGACCTTTTAACATCACAGTAATCCAAGTTTATGCACCAACTACTGGTGCTGAAGAAACTGAAATTGACCAGTTCTATGAAGACTTACAAAACCTTATCGAAGTGACACCAAAGAAGGATGTTCTGCTCATTATAGGGGATTGGAATGCTAAAGTAGGGAATCAAGAGATAAAAGGAACAACTGGCAAGTTTGGCCTTGGAGATCAAAACGAAGCAGGGCAAAGGCTAATAGAGTTCTGTCAAGAGAACAAGCTGGTCATCACAAACACGCTTTTCCAACAACACAAGAGACGACTCTACACATGGACATCCCCAGATGGGCAACATCGAAATCAGATTGATTATATTCTCTGCAGCCAAAGATGGAGAAGCTCTATACAGTCAGCAAAAACAAGACCTGGAGCTGACTGTGGCTCAGATCATCAGCTCCTTATAGCAAAATTCAAGCTTAAACTGAAGAAAGTAGGAAAAACCACTGGACAGGTAAGATACAATCTAAACCAAATCCCTTATGAATACACAGTGGAAGTGAGGAACAGGTTTAAGGATTTAGATTTGCTGGACAGAGTGCCTGAAGAACTATGGATGGAGGCTCGCAACATTATACAGGAGGCAGCAACTAAAACCATCCCAATGAAATAGAAATGCAAGAAAGCAAAGTGGCTGTCCAACGAGGCCTTACAAATAGCGGGGGAGAGAAGGCAAGCAAAATGCGAGGGAGATAGTGAAAGATACAGGAAATTGAATGCAGATTTCCAAAGAACAGCAAGGAGAGACAAGAAGGCCTTCTTAAACGAGCAATGCAAAGAAATAGAGGAAAGCAACAGAATGGGAAGAACCAGAGATCTGTTCAAGAAAATTGGAAATATGAAAGGAACATTTCGTACAAAGATTACCATAATAAAGGACAAAAGTGGTAAAGATCTAACTGAAGCAGAAGACATCAAGAAGAGGTGGCAAGAATACACAGAGGAATTATACCAGAAAGATATGGATGTCTCGTACACCCCAGGTAGTGTGGTTGCTGACCTTGAGCCAGACATCCTGGAGAGTGAAGTCAAATGGGCCTTAGAAAGCACTGCAAATAACAAGGCCAGTGGAAGTGATGGTATTCCAGCTGAACTGTTTAAAATTTTAAAAGATGATGCTGTTAAGGTGCTACACTCAATATGCCAGCAAGTTTGGAAAACTCAGCAGTGGCCAGAGGATTGGAGAAGATCAGTCTACATTCCAATCCCAAAGAAAGGCAGTGCCAAAGAATGCTCCAACTACCGCACAATTTCACTCATTTCACATGCTAGCAAGGTTATGCTTAAAATTCTACAAGGAAGGCTCAAGCAGTATGTGGACCGAGAACTCCCAGAAGTGCAAGCTGGATTTAGAAGAGGCAGAGGAACCAGAGACCAAATTGCAAACATGCGCTGGATTATGGAGAAAGCTAGAGAGTTCCAGAAAGACATCTACTTCTGCTTCATTGACTATGCAAAAGCCTTTGACTGTGTTGACCACAGCAAACTATGGCAAGTTCTTAAAGAAATGGGAGTGCCTGATCACCTCATCTGTCTCCTGCGAAATCTCTATGTGGGACAAGAAGCTACAGTTAGAACTGGATATGGAACAACTGATTGGTTCCAAATTGGGAAAGGAGTACGGCAAGGCTGTATATTGTCTCCCTGCTTATTTAACTTATATGCAGAATTCATCATGCGAAAGGCTGGGCTGGATGAATCCCAAGACGGAATTAAGATTGCCGGAAGAAATATCAACAACCTCAGATATGCAGATGACACAACCTTGATGGCAGAAAGTGAAGAGGAATTAAAGAACCTTTTAATGAGGGTGAAAGAGGAGAGCGCAAAATATGGTCTGAAGCTCAACATCAAAAAAACGAAGATCATGGCCACTGGGCCCATCACCTCCTGGCAAATAGATGGGGAAGAAATGGAGGCAGTGAGAGATTTTACTTTCTTGGGCTCCATGATCAGTGCAGATGGTGACAGCAGTCACGAAATTAAAAGACGCCTGCTCCTTGGGAGAAAGGCGATGGCAAACCTAGACAACATCTTAAAAAGCAGAGACATCACCTTGCCAACAAAGGTCCGTATAGTAAAAGCCATGGTTTTCCCAGTAGTGATGTATGGAAGTGAGAGCTGGACCATAAAGAAGGCTGATCGCCGAAGAATTGATGCTTTTGAATTATGGTGCTGGAGGAGACTCTTGAGAGTCCCATGGACTGCAAGAAGATCAAACGCATCCATTCTGAAGGAAATCAGCCCTGAGTGCTCACTGGAAGGACAGATCGTGAAGCTGAGGCTCCAATACTTTGGCCACCTCATGAGAAGAGAGGACTCCCTGGAAAAGACCCTGATGTTGGGAAAGATGGAGGGCACAAGGAGAAGGGGACGACAGAGAATGAGATGGTTGGATGGTGTTCTTGAAGCTACTAGCATGAGTTTGATCAAACTGCGGGAGGCAGTGGAGGACAGAAGTGCCTGGCGTGCTCTGGTCCATGGGGTCACGAAGAGTCGGACACGACTAAACGACTAAACAACAACAACAACAAGGCAAGGAGGGAAGGCCCCATAATGCTGAACTCAACAAACAAAGGGGCAGATCTACCTAAAGGAGATGTGGTCCACTGAGGGCAATGTGTGAGGCTGTGTAGGAATATGTTCTTACTAGTCCACATTGTTCAGGAGTGGAGTGAGCTCTTTGCTGAACTAAGTGTCATTTCCAGATGCTCATCATGGTTAATGCCAGGCGGAATGTGCTATAGAAGATTGCACGAAGGCTATGTCTATTTTAAGATGAAGTAGAAAATGTTAGCTAATGGATCTATCACAGTCTTAAAGTCTGGTTTAGAATAGTCCATGGTTGATTTAAATGCTATTATAATGCGGCCCATTGTCAAAACCATTCAGAATCTCATTTTCTTAACAGACTTTTATACAGTCTTTAACTTGACCATCACTAGACTTCTGGAAGATACTGAAACATTACACTGATTAAAGTTGGAAGACATGAATAGAGATTAGGATATTCTGTTCACACTCTATATGCTTTTATAGATCTTCTTTAGAGACTCTGAAACTGACCGATTGGAGGTTGAATACTGTGCTAGGAGAATCCCAGAATATTTACTAATTTTTAATATTTAAATATAGAGTGCTTTACAACAACAGGCTTTTACATCATGATCTTCATAACATTTTAGAATCTTATTCTGTATAAAACAATGTATATGTCAGTGTTTAAAACTGAATAGGCATGAAAAGTCAAAGACAGGAATGGGATTTTAAAAAAGAAAAGAAAAAAGAAATCTCAATGTTTGTCGGCACAGATTCCCACCCCCTAATTTCTGCGTTGCTCCTTAATCTTGACAAGAAACAAATTTAGTTTTAACAGTTCCACTAAGAATATGAACAATTCTTGCGTATTATATGCATTCAGCAATGCATGTAGCTATCTATACTTACATAAGAATCATCATAAAATAATGCTTCAGAAATATACCACATAGGGCTTTGTTGGCACTATATAAAAAAATATACAGAACTTTTGTGCATACATAACTTTTGTATGATCCTATGCATTCTTGGAGTGGGACACATGTGGCAGTGGGACACGGTGGCACTGTGGTCTAAACCACTGAGCCTCTTGGGCTTGCCGATCAGGTCGGTGGTTCGAATCCCTGCGGCAGGGTGAGCTCCCGTTCCTCGGTTCCAGCTCCTGCCTACCTAGCAGTTCAAAAGCACATCAAAGTGCAAGTAAATAAATAGGTACCGCTCTGGTGGGAAGGTAAACAGCGTTTCCATGTGCTGCTCTGGTTTCGGTGTCATGACCCAGAAAAACTGTCCGTGAACAAGCACCGGCTCCCTCGGCCTGCAAAGCGAGATGAGCGCTGCAAACCCAGAGTTATCTGCGACTGGACTTAACTGTCAGGGGTCCTTTACATTTTTTATGCATTCTTGGAATTAAAGCTGTAATCCTGCCCACTTACTGTACACACCTAGAAGTAAGACTCATTGAATTTAGTGAGACATTACTGAGTGAGCAAGCATACAACTGAGGCTAACTTCTGAGTCGCATAGGCTTATCTTTCAAAACAAGAGTTACACTTAGTAGCTCTATTAGTAGACCCTGGCTGGAGCGATGCCTCTCAGCACCACTGCACTCCGCAGAACAGCATCATGAGCATGTTGAGTCTGCCTCAATTTGGAGTCGAGTACCCTTTTAAGCAGGATTAATGAGTGACATGTGCCAGGCATCCTATTTCACCCACTGTAAATGAATGTTTCAGAGTGGAGGGTATATGTACCCCTCACAGAAGCACACAATCTGAAGTAAATCAAAAATAGCTGTGTATTCCTAAATGGCCCACCCCATAAGCTCGAAGCTCTAATTCCTCAGACAGACTTTACTATTATATTGCAACACTTTTATTACTTTTAACCCACATTTATACTTTGCTAGCTCAGTTTATGATAGTATTTGCTTCAGTCAATTGCTATCTGTGTGAAAGGGACCATTTTTGCCGCTTGCTGAAAAGTCACTTCAGACTCCTGTTGTCAGCTGATGGTAAGCACAAAACCAATGCATATTACGTACATGACAGAAGCTAGAATGTCTTTAGGAATGGGAATCAAACAACAATTGTGACATGGAGTGCCTCGTAAATACATGGTGCCTCCGTTAACATTCTGCCTATCAAAACACAAGATACCTTGCTTGTGGAGGAGCATTTTAAGCTTCAGGACACAGGCAAAGAGCTAACTTAATGTGAGTTAGAAAGAAGCTTAGCTATGGGTATGTTATTCCCTAATTGCCAAAGGCAAGGTTTCTTGTACTCCCCTCTCAAGCAGCTGGTTCATCAAAAGATGCTAGATTAAATTGATAACTAGAGTTATTGAGTCAGAAGACTGTGTGATGTAAATTAAGTAAGTCTTTGCTTAGCATGAATTATCGAATACCATGCTTATACATATACTAATAGCTTCCTCTCACAAGTCCATAATGCTAACCAAATTCCTGTGACTGGAGAAGGGTATAGAATATTATCCCCCCCCCCCAACAAAAAGCACATTCCTCAGATTTGTAGCCAACAAGCCCTTTACCAGAGGTTCTAAACATAGAGGGAAAGTAAAATAGCACATTTCTGACACTGGGAAGATTAACAGTGCCCATACTGGTAAAATAACATTCTTATTGGGAAATGGTTCTTATAAGTGGGGATCAAGCACTGAACATGGATCCTAGTGAGGACTCGGTATGATGGGATCCCAGTGCCCACTTTTCTCTTTGTTATGGGATGCCGGGATGGAAACAGATGTTAACCTCTGATGGGAACCCAGAAGGATTGCATTATTCTCACCATACCTGCTGCATCTGGTGAGACATCATTTTGAGAGTTACAACGGGGAGGGGGGATTACCTGCACTATTATGTGCTCTAAGATTGCTTAACATGGGTTGTTTTTTGGGTGGGGGGCTGAGGTGGGTGGGCTGTTTCTGTTTAAGTGAGAACATCACATATGGAGGTCATGGTTTGTTTGTTTGTTTGTTTGTTTGTTTGTTTATGACTTCTATCCATGTATTTTCAGTAGGGTAATGTTATGTAATGTATTAAGTAACATTCTCTACTCCAATTGCAATAGAAATGACTACAATGTACATATGATACATTTATCCTTATGTTCAAGGCACCTTCATGTTTAGAATAAAATGAAATTGCATTTCTGACTTGCTTTT
This sequence comes from Podarcis vaucheri, assembly GCF_965113315.1. NCBI lineage: Eukaryota > Metazoa > Chordata > Lepidosauria > Squamata > Lacertidae > Podarcis > Podarcis vaucheri. The sequence goes on from NC_138761.1 coordinate 78,797,837, forward strand.
GTGCCATTAAGAGGCTCAAATGAATATCTTGCCCAGGACTATCCAACCTCTATGGCCACTGATTAGTAAAGGTAAAGGGACCCCTGACCATTAGGTCCAGTCGTGACCGACTCTGGGGTTGCAGTGCTCATCTTGCTTTACTGGCTGAGGGAGCCAGCATTCAGCTTCCGGGTCATGTGGCCAGCACGACTAAGCCACTTCTGGCGAACCAGAGCAGTGCACGGAAATGCCGTTCACCTTCCCGCCGGAGCAGTACCTATTTATCTACTTGCACTTTGACGTGCTTTCAAACTGCTAGGTTAGCAGGAGCAGGGACCGAGCAACAGGAGCACACCCTGTCGTGGGGATTTGAACCGCCAACCTTCTGATCGGCAAGTCCTAGGCTCTGTGGTTTAACCCACAGCGCCACCCGCGTCCCTATGGCCACTGATTACCCCATGCATAAATTGAGCAGCCCATCCTTCTTCTTTTTTTTAACAATGTACAGCATGCATGGAATCATTGAATTAGAGTATCTGACTTCTGACACCAGGAATGCAAAGTCCCATTGAATTCAGTGGGATTGAATTCTTCAGGCTTGAGTTTCTAGCCTTACCAAACATGTTTTCTGCTTCATAGTGATAAGCAATTAGAATAACAGAATCACAGAACTGTAGAGTTGGAAGGGACAATGAGGGGCATCTAGTCCAACCCCTTGGCCCAACATGGGAATCACACCCACAACCCTAAGATTAAGAGCCTCATACTCTACCAGCTGAGCTATCCAACACATCTCTTTGATCAACAGAAAATATTCTTTGGGGCACATTTCTCTCAGTTGCCATTTTGTGAGGTCCTGTTTCTGGAAAGATCCCTGATCCAGAGTGCACCAGTTCTGATCAGATGTGAGAAATTTGGCTTTATATGGAGATGGAGGAAAATACCCAGCTACAGGTAGCAGAGACTAAACCACTCTGTCTGTACAGCAATATAATTTACTGGAGTACCAGTTTGATAGCATCATGTAAACCCAGCCAATAACTCCTTTGGGGATATAAAATATGCAGTGACTTATGATAAAGTTGCACGATGCTGACAAGAGGTTATAGTGATGCTTAGCAATAGCAGTATTGCTAATTACATTGCTATAATAAATAATACTATTAGTTCTTCTCTAGCATAACATATCCTTATGGCACTGTAAATACAGATAACCCAGCCAAACAAATTTGTCTTCTGACATATGACAGTGTGATGACAATGGACACAGCAAAAATGCAGGGCCTAAAATGCTCAAAAACACACTTTCAGACACAGCTACATGGCCCCAAAAGTTTACATAGAGATTTACAATTGGATACTTTCTAATTAGACACATGCAATGAATACAAATCAGCATTCCAGATAGAGTAACATCTGTTCCAAAGTAAGTTGCGACAACAGTTGCACTTCCTTTATAAACATCTGTAGCATTTCAGCTCTTCAAAGATGTCAAATTCATTTTAAGCCAGGACTTGCTTTTTGGAACTCTTAAAAATGCACAGTGCCATATTTTTCACATACTGAAGATACAAAATGTTCTTGCATTTTGCAATTCAGTGTGTGTGCATGTAAATACACACACACAGAGAGAGAGAGAGAGAGAGAGAGAGAGAGAGAGAGAGAGAGAGACCCTCTCTTATTAAACTTTTTTTTTTTTTTACATAATCAGCCATAAAATCACTTTCTATATCCTTGGATAAATCAACATTGTTGGAAAATATACTCTCAAGCTCATTTTTGTTTCCCATGTCTAAGAGTGATAATTACTTTTCGCCCTTTAACAAATCATGAGCCAAGTTCAGAAATTATCTTTTTGAGTAGCCCCTCAAATGCTTCCCCTGACTAATACGGAGGAAATTCAGAGAAATTCCCTGTGTTTAATCCACACAAAATGCTCTTCGCAACTGCTTTGCCCCTAGGAATCAGACCGCACACCCCGATGCTGTAAGGCAACCTCACAACAGTAAGGTTTTAAACAAACGTTGGCTGTGGAACTATCCAAAGCACCAAATCCATGCTGTTGATGAATATCAAAGGAGATTAGATAAGGATGATACAAAATAACAATCTTGCCTTGGATGAAATTCTAGATTTGGGGGAGAAAACTGTGAACGATTATAATAGGAAATAATAATGATATATTTAAAAAAAAAAAAAACAAAACCCTCTGTGTGTCTCCAGAGAGAAGCCGGAAAGGGTTAACGAAAACCAACCCTGACAATAGTGGAAACAGTTCTTCATTGTGTGTTGGTTCACTGCTCCACAGGGCATAGCAGATGTTGTGTCTGGTAGTAAGAAGGGCCCAGGAGGTGTGAGCTGTCAATCACTATTCCTCTAACTACAGACTGTGCTATGGATATGAGGCAGGACTAAAACAATCTGTCTCAGCTGGGGTGTGTGAGGTATCAATAACCCTTGGCAGAGGTGTCAAGAGCCTTGCTGGAATCAAACTACCCTGCTGACCAGCTGCTTAGCAAGTTAACAAGCTCCCATTCACCATTCGCAGGCCTCCCAGTGCAACAATTAACACAACTGGAGAATGACTCTGCTCGAATCCTTATGAATAAAGCCTTGCCAAATCTACCGGTTATTACTGATGCGTGGATATTTTACTCAGGCAGATAGACAGGGAGAAGGGAGAGACAACGGTGTTGCAATAGCTGAGTGGGCTGAAATGAAAACCTAATTTTTACCCTTTAAGGAGCAGTTGGAATGTGATCGATATAGTAAGAAAATGAGGGGGTGGGGAATGTTTTCACAGGTCAGCACAGTTATGGGGTAGCACAACAGAAACTGCTGTGTGTAAACAGCTTATGCAGAAGCGAAATTGTAGACATAAAGACAAATCATTAAATAGGCTGGCTGACCTAAGCCGGGAAACATTTGCACTAGTCGTCCCCAACATTAAACTGCAGTTTTATGCAGCTGATGGAGGAAAAGGCAGCATAGTGAAAATGTAAAAATCTCTCACATAATGCCCTTAGATTCCATATTACGTTTAGCTTGTATAGATTTGGATTCCTCTGCAGTAAAATAAATGAAGTTAGGATGTGAACTATGATACTGGTTGTTTTTCTTTATTTTCTAGGTTTCTCTGTCCCCCATAAGATATAGTTTCCTGGGTCGCTTTCAATATGTAAGTTTTTTAAAAAATTAAAAGCGGAGCATAATATTAAAATAAAAACTGCAAAAGTGTTATCTATGTACTACATTAAATCTTAGAATGTTACAAAAATGTCACAAAATGATTTACTTTCCACGTGTATTTGCAAGATCAAAACTAAGTTTTGGATCACATCTAAAGATGTTTTTATTTTATATAAGGTCAGAAGGCTCACCAAGGGAAAAAGTCTCAATTTTGCAGGGGGTTCTCTTCAGATCTTTATGTTCTTTTCCTAAACTCCAAGCATAGTAAAAAATGTTTTTCATGTGTCCTCCTCACTGTATTTCCCATTTAAAAAACAACAACCAAGAGTATTTGAAGCAGAGTTCACTGAAATGGCTTTAGATTTGGGGTGCTAGTTGCTTAATTTTTCTGGTTTCATTGCTGTAAAAAGTCTAAACTATTGTGTCTGCCTATTAAAAATAAAGGGAGGGTCAAATAGAAGAAAATATTAGCTTTAAACAGAGTCGAGCAACATATTAGCTTCAGACATCTAATACTGTTTACCCTTATTTTGACACAAAATAGTGCTGATAGCCCACGAGACCTCTTAGGGCAGAGCTTTTCACACAGCAAAAGCTGTTTTCTACTACAAAAGCACAGCAGCTGTGGCTCCTGCAGATACTCTTAAAGGGCGATATAATAAAACCCTGGGAGGGAGTAGGTCGAGACAGGAGCATGAAATGGACGAGATGAAGATCCTTTGTCACAGCCAAACAGGCTGCAAAGTTACTATAGTAACATGCAGTATTACGCTCCAGGTGGATTGACTTAAAGTTGCCTAAACAAAAAAAAGAGGTTAATATAAACCAAACCAATAATTATTATACATAATCTACCAAACTGTTTGCCAAGATGCTATTATTTCTTCATTTAACCATACCAGAGAAGGCAATGTGAAAATTGTTGTCTGTGATGGCAGGGCAAAAACAAATCTCCTTATTCCCATTGTGGAAACAATATGTGGATATACAGGAAACACCTCATTCCTCCTTTATTCACACAGGAGTTGATCACACAAAGTTGCTGTTTTTTGGCTGAGAATCATTTATTTTATTTTATTGTCTTCCAGGAGTGATGAAAACTCAGCACCACATTGAAAATGAATTCAAACTGCAGTTTGGCTATTAAATCTCCATCAGTTTCTTAGTCCCAAGCAGCAGGCCTAGGTGCTTTATAACACCCTAAAATGGAATAGGCCATACCTGAAATACGCCCAATCCTTAAAATAAACAAGAAAAAGGTGGTAAGTCAAAAGAAAGATCAAAAATTGACATGGCTAGCAACGTGAAACCATCTCATCAGGCAATATCTATCAAATAGCACACTATCTTCTTGTGGTATATTTAATGTAGTCTAGAGTGGAAGATATTATTTCAGGTGCAAAAATATCTAAGGCAAGTTGTTCCCACACTCTTTTTTCTGCCCCAGACCACTAGGAAATTGCTGGAGATCCTGATGGGCCGCTTAATGATATTTCTGTCCGTTGTAGCAATTGTAATGTGCTGTGGTAGATGCTGCATGATTTATAATTGCAGTTTTACAATGATCACCTAAACAAAGCTTGCAGGCGACAGTTTGGGAACTCCTGTTCTATGGCAATCAGTGGACACATGAGTAGCAGGCATGATGTAAAACAGAACGTAGTGATTTGAAGGGCAGATCAAAACATTAATCTAGGGTCGTTCAGCCTTTGCTGAAAAACTAATCTTTCTGTTTCGGAAGTTTCTGAGTTAAGAATATTAAATTGAAAAAGACACCAATGTGATATCTTTCCTCTGCTTTGGAATTTCAGAGATGTTCCTTTACTTTCTCTTCCCTGAGAGAGCAATGCTATTTATCTACTTCATTCTGCAGGGAAGTGTAACATGCCTAATTAATATTTGCACACTGGGCTGTTTTGTAGCATAATGAAATAATATTCCTAAAGTGATGTGTAAGTACAAATATTGCTAAACCCGTTAATGGCAAATATTGGGACAGAAGCTAGGCTGACAGCAAGCGAGCAAAGCGCTCCATCCCACACACTCCATGCACACAGATACAGGTAGAATGGCATGATACGGTGTGGTCCAAGGCTGAAATGCTCTTTAAAAACACCCGTGTTACCCCCAAAAGGGAGGGCTTCAATCATTCTTCCTGACTCTATTTATGACATTCATTCTTAATTAGATCTGGGGTTTCCAACAAACTTGCTTGCGACTGAAACCATTAAGGCTGCAGTGCACCCTCTAAAGGGGAATGGGAGGCACAGCCAGTGGATCTATTCAGTGTGATGTCTGCTGCTTCTGCTGTAATACAGCAGTTGCCTCCTTCTCCTCCTCCTCCTCCTCTCTTTCTGTGTGTGTGTGTGTGTGTGTGAGAGAGAGAGAGAGAGAGAGAGAGAGGGAGACAGACAGACAGAGAAACATCGTTCTTGAAATACTACAGAGTCCGGGGAAACTGCAAACCAAATAAGAATTCGTCATCAAAACCACTTGGGCAAAATGTTTAAAAATGGTTGCTATATTTTCATATACTTATTCTAAATTCAAATGCCTTCTTTACAAGGCTCAGGGTCCCATGTGCTGCTTTTGAGGGGCGACACGGGCTTCTGAACATGTCGTCTCCCAAAGCTAGAAGGAATAACAGAAATGCCCCTTTTAATGAGTGAGGCCTCCACAACTCAGAATTAGGGGATTTGTATGTTAAATATGTTGGGCTGCTGTATGCGAGAATGTGCCTAGTTTTCTCTCTGTGTAACTTTTAACAGTTTCATAAATCAAACTGAGATTGATTATGAATTAATTTCTAAGGTTTGCCCATGTGCAGCCTGAATCGCTAAGCAGTGATATTCTGCCATCTTTGTGCATGTTCAAATTTTCCTCATAGAATGATTTTACTTTAACCCTTTAGTTAAAGTATTTACTTATTGTAGAATATCATAGGTCATTTAACCTGAAGGATAAAGTCATACATTCAGATATAACCAACAGTACAGCTAGACCCCTTATTCCTAATAATAATAATGATGATGATGATTTATTTATACCCCGCCCATCTGGCTGGGTTTCCCAATGGGCATTGTAAATGTAGGAAATAATTTTGTTTACAGTGACTGCAGTGGAAACAAAGTTTTTGTTGTAAGTTCTTTGATACTGATTGCCTTTCCCAGGCCTAATACTTAGTATAAAATGAAGATTCTTTAAGAATATGGATGTATGTGTGTCTGTGTGTTCAAACACTATGAAATGACTTTCAAGCAGTGTAAATTAATAGACATCTACTTGGAAGTAAATCACACAATGGATTCCCACCCCCCCCAGGTAAGTGGGTATAAGATTGCAATCTAAGGCTTCAGATTTAAACAAAAATTTCATGTATTAATTAATCTTGATAATGTATATGTTATTAATACTTAACTTCATTCACTCTGATGAAACTGATAACTGTTTTGAAGATTCATATGAAATTGGCCCCACACTCTAGAATGAAGATGTGAGACGGAACTGGGGTTAAAAGTCCCAACCTTATTAAATAACATTTTCTAAAGAGTTCAATCATATGAACCCTTACCTGGGAGAGCCATTGAATTCAATAGGACTTATATCTGAATTAGCATGCAAAGGATGCACTGAGTATTTGCTTGACTAAAGGATTTCTGCTACTTTTATCAGAACCTTTTGAATTTCTGATAATGCTCTTTAAAAGAGTTGTTACCATTTCAAAATACATGATCTATTCTTCTAAAGTTCTATGCTTTAAAATAAGTACTCTGGTCAGTTTTATAACAAGCCAGTTCAAACATTGGGTTATGAAACTCACTTATTAAAGAAGCCTGAATTCGATCAGAAGGTCGGCACTTTGAATCCCTGTGACAGGGTGAGCTCCCGTTGCTCAGTCCCTGCTCCTGCCAACCTAGCAGTTCGAAAGCACGTCAAAGTGCAAGTAGATAAATAGGTACTGCTCTGGCAGGAAGGTAAACGGTGTTTCTGTGCGCTGCTCTGGTTCACACATGACCTGTGTTGGTGGAGTGATGCTGACGCTGTTCTGGGCTGGATGGAGAGAGTCCCTCACCCCACCCAGTATCTCCCCACCCCACCCCAGCACTGCATATGAGATGACACTCTAGGTTTGTATAGGATTGCACCCTAAACCAAATAATTAGCACTGAAGGTCAACAGAATACATTCAAAGCCATAATCCACATGGCTTGCGCACATGTATCCTCTTTTAGAGACATGTGCAGAATTGCACCATAAGCAGAGTTTGTCAAATTCCACCTGATGACTAGAAGTCACTTTCCTGTACTTTCAATGTGCACAATGCTGCTTTTGGAAGATGCCTTTTGAGTTAAAATTAACAGCTGAAGACTTTCATAGGAAAGTGCACCTGATATATGAAGTTACTGCAGTTAACAAGAGGTATATTGATGATCTCATTTGGGACAAAGCATTGGAGGAACATGAACAAAGGCTGCAAAGAGCTCTGGAATCAACCAGACGAGCAGATGAAGAACCGAATGCGGAAAACATGTCCAAAACTTTCACACTTCAGTGAAGGACTAGCTGAATGGTGTACAAACAGATGCCAATAACATGTATTTTATCTCATGTGATCCCACCAAAAAGAAGGAAAGATTATATGCCAGATATTACAGCTCAAACAGTTGATGACCCTTGCTGAAAAATAATGCATAGAGCATTTGGAATTTGAATTCCAGTAAACAGCTTCTGTACTCCAGTGTTTGTGCAAGAAAACCATATTAATTTGAAAACTCTCTCTAATTTGAACCATCAGAATTTAGCAGAACATTACAAAGAGCTCTCTACCAGGCTCTTCGATTAAGGCCCAGGTGGCTTTTTGAGAGGGCTTTTTAATAGCCTCTTAGCGGAAAGCATTAATCTCTCCTACCATACCTCACTTAAAGGACCATATCTGTGGGTCTACTGTAGGAGAAAAACCACTCATTTAACCCTGAGAGTGCAAGTCACAACATGAAAAGGGCAGTTGCTCTCTGTCGCCTGGAGGACAACCCAAAATTACACCTGTCCCACAATGCTTTCCTGCCAGGAACTAAAGCTCTTCAAGGATGGATGCTGACAGCATTATCAGGGCAAACTGCCACAGCTATATTCTGTGTATCTTGCTCTACTTCCACACTCAGCACAAAAGCAACACATGAGCTATAGCAAACAAACCTATAGACCCGATTTGTATTATCCACGAACTGCATAATTAGTCTAAGCTGTTACTTGTTTATCTGCTGAATGTTCCACAGTGATGGAACAAACAGGAACTGAAGAGAGGTTTTGATTGCCTGCAAAATACCTGACTACAGCAAATGGGGTGGACCAGGGCCAAAAGTGTGTTACTGTATCCCCTAATAAATAGTGACAACTAGGGCTGTATTTTTCCCACAGTCATCATAGGCTTCATGATTTATCTCTGAATGTGACACAGCTATTTCTCCACATTAATAAATATTTTATGTTTAATCATAAGATATCTACATTTTGGACAATGTGAAGTGAAATATGTAAAATATTTACCATGAAATATGCATTTATTTGTCGTTGGGAGGGAAATTACAGCCCTAGCAATTAGACTACTGTGTCAGGCCTTAAGCCTGGCCCCAACCAGTGTGATGCACCTAAGGGTATAAGTACAAACCTGCAATGGAATTCGTATCTCCAAATATGCCAGTGCAACAGCCGGAATTGAGACAGAGTAAACATATGCAGAATATTTCTCCTTCCTTCCCTCCCTCCCTCCCTCCCTCCCTGTATATGGAAGTGCATATGGAAGGCATTCAGGTGTTGCTCCTGGTGCATGTAAGTTGCCCATGACTCACTTTCACAAAGCAGCATGCTCAACATGCAAACCTGGTAGACCTTCATCTTGGCATTGGACGTTAGCATTCCATTCTTCCATACCCTTTTAGAGAGGAAGGTCAGTACCATAGCTGCCTTGCTAGTAAACTTGTCCTGCTCAGCATTGATGGAAAGGTTGCTGGTTATGGTAGGACCCAGGTAGACAAAATCATCTACCAGTGGGTGGACAAAATCATCTACCAGTAGGTGGACAAAATCATCTACCAGTGGGTGGTCACCAATGCTGATGCATGCATGGAGTGGGGGCAACATCGTGACCCAAAATGTTGGTATTTGTCAGGATGGTGATGAGGCCAGACTCCATGCAGGCTTAGACAAAATGGTGATGGTACAGTTTCTTCAGAATGTGCTGCACATCTGTTGCCCTACACAGTCAATGGCTTTCCCCACAAAACTCACCAGGGAAATTATATGGTAGTTGTTACATGATGGCAGTCACCTTTGTTCTTGCAGGCATGTCGAAAGTCCGTTTTGGGGACCTAATCCAGCCCACCGTTCAGTTTAATCCGGCCCCTCTGGCAGTTTATTTCCTGGGGTAAAATCCTAAAAAAAACCTCAACAACTTCAATCCTAAAAACTGCTCAACAGCTTTCGGGTGAAATAATAAAAAAGCTCAACAACTTCAATCCTAAAAAAAAAAGTTGGCCCTTTGGTTGGCCCTCACAGCCCTTCACTTCATCAAATCTGGCCCTCTCTGAAAAAAGTTTGGACACCACTGCGACAATACTGAGGCGTGCACATGCCTGAGAGCTTATGGCATCCTTCAGCTTGTCAAGGGAGGGATGAAGTGTGGTGACTGATTTATGGGAATGGGTTAGAAACTCAGAAATAATGAGCTTACATATAGCTGTCTCCCGTTAAGGCTTCAAGGCCAGTGTGACAAGGGTGGAAGACGTGAACAAACATGTTGTAAGTTCCCATAAAACCTGGGTTGGTGGAAGGTCTCGGCAGCCAGCCAGGCCAAGATCAGCATCTACTTGGGCTTTGACAGCATCTTGTTCCTTTGCCAGCCTATGGAGACTTAAGTGTAAGCATTTATGTTAATTAGCTGGATAAGTTAGTGTTTGTTGTTTTGTTATCTTCTGAGCCATTTTAATCTGTGTAATTATTTGGAGTTTTTCTCTCTTGTAGAGTTTTGTTTTAGTAAAGTCAGAGTATGATTTTATGAAATTTGGTCTGGTCTGAGTTCCTGAACCCCTTAATTTTGACCACGCTGTTCGGAGCAAGGGTCATCCACCATAGGGAGGGACATCCAATTTTTCCAAGGCGAGCAGTTTCTGAATGCTGTCAATTGCTGTGTCGAGACCATGTTTTCCCATGAGTACAGTTCTTGATAGTGCTCTGTCCATTGCACTAGGGTAGCCCGGTGTGACACAAAAATTGTTCTGTACCAATTGCTTGGTGGCAACAAAGTCCAGCTGGTGCCAGTGGCCTGATCATGTAGAGAAATTAGCCATTTTTTGAGTTCACATCCAATTCAAGCAGAACATGTTCAGTTACTCAGATTATGAAACTGAGGTTAAATACTTGCATGTGATTTATAAGCTCTTCCTGCATTTCTCACAAATCATTCAACAGAGATTTCTCAAGGGAAAGAGATATTCTTGTTTCGAATCCCTTCAACCACTGCTGCATCACTGGATTCATGGAGCCTAAGGGAAAGGCAGTTCTGATTAGGGATGACAAAGAAATTTAGTTTGGCTCACAAAAAACAAAAACAAAAGAAACCTACAATATGTCAACTGAAAAGTGTCTATCCTTCAAAATTCGCACTTCTCTGAAGCTTGCAATATTCTTCTCTAACCATAAATGTACATTAGGGAAGGGTGTGCATAAAATTTTACATATTAGTATATTATGAGTGGTAGAGCATATTAAAATGCTTCATGGTTACTTTTTAAGAGAAGCTGCAAGAAATGTAGCAAACTGAATTTAAGATTGGAAAAAATGAGAAACCAAGAGAAAATGAAAGCAACAGATTTATCCCTCCATAGTTCTGGTCTGAAATGCATATTTCAGGTGTGGTGAGGCTAAGGCTTGGAGAGGAGTGGACAGAGACTGGAAGGAGAGGAAGAAGATGGTGCTGTGGTGAATCTGGAAAAAACCAAAGTTAATCAGGGACTATAATACTCAAGGATCTGCTTTAACAAGCTGTGGCTACATCTAGTCCAGTACTATCAACTTGAACTGCCATTGATCCTGCATACAGTACTCTTCTTCAGCCTTACTACTTGAGGTGTTTTTAACTGGACATGTCATAGACATGCCTATAATCTGCCTGTGAAGCTACAATTAGGCTCTCGTCCACCCATTTAGGCTCAGCAACACTGGCCAAATGACTTCTGCCATTCAGAAGGAAAACCAAATAGGCTGCCTGACTTAGATTTATTAGTGCTGTTATTTCTAATTATTATTATGGAAATTTATAGACCACTGCACAGCAAAAAAAAAGTCATTGAAGTGTTGTACAATATAAAAATAAAGTAGGTGTTTGTCTATAGTATAGATAACGATAGTATTTCATGGCACCACATTGGGAGTACTGCTCCAAATATAAAGAACACACTGAGTCTCCCGGCGAGATCCAATGGAGGGTAGGGGAAACAAGCACAATCTGAAGCAAACCACAAGTTCTAATTTAATCAATTTCTTCTGCTAGTTGATAACTCCTCCAAATCTTCCGTTTGCAAACCCAGCTGACTGTATGAGCCATCAAGACTTCTTTCATTGTTTTTCTTCTACCCTAAAACTGTAGCTTCACTCTTCTAGTTGTTTTACTATGCCTTTTATAAGATGTTCACATCACCTCTTTCTTTTCCTTCTTTCTTTCTTTCTTTCTTTCTTTCTTTCTTTCTTTCTTTCTTTCTTTCTTTTAGATTGTTACCCTTGTTAATTAGACATTAAGCTATCTCATGCTGATTATTAGGAAACAACAAAAAACCAACAACACCAAGGATAAAAGAAAATACACATAATGTCTGGAAGATGCATGATCCCTGTTCATTCTTACAAACATCCCACCTGTAAAGGTTTAAATATTTTGGAAGGATGAAAGTCAGGTGTAGAAAGAAGATATAACAGATCTGAGAGAGGACTATTCAGGGATGAGATCATATTTAACTGATAAATGGGCAGCTGGGACACACTGTCAGAATTTTTCTTGTAATTTAGGGTAATTTTCTAAGACTCCTTATATTTATTTTATAATCTTCCAGTGGATAAACGTTATGAGATTATTCACTGATTACAACCCAATTTAAGAATTATTTGCTATTAAAAGTTTGCTGAACCTGGTTCAGCAGAAGCAGCTAGAAAAAAAAATCCATCCCAACCTCTTTGGTTAGATATGAGACAACAGCAACCTTTCTTATTTCTGTGGGATTCTATTTCATTCTTGCAGGCTTAACTTGCCATTGCGTGAACAAAGAAAATACCAGACAGAAAGGGCTCCAGGCTAGCTCCTTCCAAAAGGATTCGACCTTCGAAATACTATCAATATCAACCCTTACACCCACCCGGTTAGCACTTTTTAATACATTCGCTGAAAGCCATTAATAAAGCAACAGTCATAGTCTGGTTCTTAACCATGTGTCACACTGAAATAAGTTCATGTAAATCTGTGAACTGCACGACAATGATCAAATTAACAGTCATTTCAGGGGGGGAAATGCCCCTCAGGCTGAAAAATAATTAGTAGTCTCTCACTCTTTTCCTACTAATAAAAATCACGATATTATTGTTGACTGTGCTAATAAAACACCTTCTGTGACCCTGATGTAGCGGTGCAAAATACATGGGCAATTCCATTGTGCAGACCTCACACCTATTTTATTTGACATTTCTGCTGGTTCCCCCGCCTCCCTCTGGTTACGTCTAATTGTCAAAATGTAACTTCCTTTGCTTTGCTTTTAATAATTCACATCCTTAAGCAAATATCAGTTTTCTAGCATGGTTCTTGTAGTTTATATTTCTTTTATATGAGACAATTAAAGGGAACTTGTTATGGAGAGAGACGTTTTTTAAATCGCTTTTTCTAGGCTGCCCATGGAAACTTAAGCTGCCACCTGTCTAGTAAGAACCTATGAAGGAACAAATAAAAGGAAGCCCCTCACTATCTTCATGGCGGTCAATATGTAGTAAAGAAAGTTTGCTAGCGCTTGTGAAATCTACCCATGCACAGAACTACTCCAGCCACTCCAATTGAAGTACCTATCAGCACTATTTAAAATTTATGTAGCAGCAATAATGGGCTGGACTTTTCAGATCCAGATTTGCCAGCAAGTGTACGCTCAGTGTAGAGCAGCAGCCAAACCTCTACAACACAGATATTTGCAAACACATGTTTAGCACATTTACTCCTTGCGTTTTACGAGTATATGTAAAACACCATAGGCGTAAACCTAAAAATGCAATACGTGATGTGGTACTGAAAAGTGATTCTAGGAGGATTTATGACCTTTTGCGGGAATGTGATCAGGCAACAGAGAGAGGAGAAGTCTGGGTCATGCTCTTCCAGTCATTCCATCAACGCAAGCATTTTGGCTTACCTGACTGAACGACCCCTCCTTTCCTCCTGCTATGCATTGTTTCAGGGGTTTCCCCAATCTTCCCCCAGAGCCAATTTTGCAGGGAAGGAGAGGAGAGAAGCCCTATTGCATAAGTGGAAGTTCTAATACAAGGCTTTTGCTGCCAGGACTCATTAGTTGAATCCCACCCTAAGTGATTATGAGCATGCAGCTGCTTTTATTTGGGGGATATCAATGCTTAAGTCTGCTAGCAATTCAGTCATTAAATCTAGTTGCTAGGAACTCAGAATTCTCCTCACTAGGAAGCAAACTGATTGTGGACATGAGTGCTGTACAGAAAGTGTGAGTGCCGTGAGTATCTACTCTCTACATGCTGCCAGGGAGTTATGTTGGCCATGGTAGATGGAAAAGCTATGTGAAGACCTTGCCACCCCAAACAAGAGCAGAGAATATGTGCACTGTGGAACATGAGGTAAAGTACTGAACAGGGTAAAGGTTTTCAGTACTTAGAAATTTTATGAACAATCAGCGAAAGAAACATGTCTAGTTTACAAAAAGTGTAGTTATGGATCTTTCTAATTTTGTAACATTTCACTGGTACTATAATATCATCCTGTCCAATTTTTTATTGGGATGTGGGCATACTTGACAACAAATAGCTCACCCTAATGCCTTCCTGTGGGCATTCACTTCGACTGAATGCATACTTCATAGGAACAAGAGCCTCAGAAATGTAGAACTACTCCCCATGTCCTCATAGCCACCTGTGAGTTATTTAGCATAGCATTTGGTTTGTGCTTAGTCTAATTGCTCAGGATTAGACCTCTGAAGCAATGCAAAATTCACAGGTTCCTCTGATAAAGCTTAGAATACTCCGGGCTCTTTTCTACAAATAGGATTTTAAGTAATTTCCATCTTTCAGGTGTTATCAGAAAACAAATATTAGTAAACAGCAGGTAGCAGGTAAGTGGCAGTGGGGAAAATATCTGTTTAAATTCCATAGCATGTTGAGTAATTAATGTAGGTACAAAATGAGAAGATGTGAATTGCACAGAAAGAAAAGGAGGCAGAAAAGTAATTGCTTCACTTAGGCTTGAAAAGTACTCTTCAGGAATGGAATGAAAAACACTCTACTCAGTGGGAATTCTCTCAAATAAGTTTAGCATCTTGGAAGACTGATCCCCAACTTATCAAAAGGGGGGGGGGATTACAAGCACCGTATAGTATGAAGAGAATGAATCACTGGGAAGCAGAAGAACCTGTTTTATACAGAGACAAGCATGAGTTCACCACCCAGTCCGCAAAGCTGAAGCTGATCATGGTTACCTGACATAGACTTCACAAGGATGTGCAGTCATGTCTTGTATTCATGGATGTAGGCTTAAAATAGCTGTAAACCAGGGTGGAGAACCTCTTTGGCCCAACAGCCCAGATCTTCATCTCCCTCCATCCCACAGGCCACCTTTGACAACCACCTGAGGTCCCAATAGCATCACTGGGGGAGAAATAGCGATGAGTTCAGCCTTGCTTTCTGCAGGGATTGGCTGCTGCATCTCTACCACACTTGATGTCACATATGGTGTTTGGTTGGGGAAGTGGGTGTAGTTTTGGGAAAACAGCTTGGGCCAAAAATTCCCCACCCCTGCTGTAAACAATATAGTATAAATTATACATAAGAGCCTGACCAAGTGAAGCCACACACCTGCCCAACTAGCCTGAAGAAAGTCTTCCTCCAGCCTAGCGTTTGTCTATTTGTTCACCTACTAGCAGGAAAAGAACTGGCAATGAGTTGTGGCTTAGCCTCTAACACAAAAGCAAACACAGGCTAGGTTAGGACCAGTTTCCTTAATCTGTTTGTGTGTATCTATTTAATGCCATTATAATATAATTATAATTGATGGGTTCAACTTGACCTCTACAATGTGTCTTAGCTAACTTCATGGCATCATGTGCTCGGCATTGTTCTCTGCCATGCATTCACCATTTTTGTCCTTCAGACAAATTCCAGCTCAGTGTTTCCAAAATGGCAAAACGTTTTCTAGATCCTTAATTCCTTGATCATATCATGCATACATTTCAGCTGTAGCCTGCGGCTTGGTTCACTTTCTAGCTTTGAGTGTAGATTGTTTCCTGCTTTTTAATACTGGCACATGTAGTCAGGAGCATAGTAGCATACCCCGAGCACCGGCATGTCTGCTGCTTCCCTGGATGGAACAGGGCAGTGGCAGTGAGGTTGGGTCTACACAGGCACACCAGCAGGAGTCTTGCATTGCTCTCAGCATTGTACCCACACATCCCTGGCCACACTGCTGGTCATCTCCACCCCAGTCTCATGCAGGTAAGCAGCAGAAACACAGCTGCTGGAAGGGTGGCTTGGTGGCTCTGCACCACCACAAATGCCTGGGTGTGAATGGTACCGTTTCTTGGCACATGCAAAATAGTTTAATGTTGTAGGAGTGTTTTCTGTGGCTCTGTGCAGCAACTGCCCAGGTATCAGAATTTTACTTCAAGACTTGGAAGTACTTTAGGGAAATTAGCAAATAAAACTCAATCTTCATAGTCAAATGATCAACAATCTATAGAGTGCTTAACTGGCTGACTTTTCTATCCTGGTAGAAGAATGGGAAAATCCCCTTCTGGCATGATTTGATGTTTGGGGAAGAAGCACGTGATAGTCAACCTTGGTCTCTTGACTTCTCTTTTGGTTTCCTGTTAGTCTTCAGCTCACCTCCCTCTCCAAACATCTCACCAAAAGCTCAGGACCGATAATAAATCAGGAGAAAATCTATTTGGTTAAAGAAAGCCATTAAACAGGTTAGCTCCTTTAGGAGTGCAAGCATTCCATTTTGGAAGCAGCATTGCATTTGGAATAACAGAGGCTCTTTTGTACTGACAGTTCAGAAGAAAGACCAAATTCAGCCTGTAAATGTACACAAAAGCTTTGCTATTACTATTAAAGTAATTGCAGGGAACTGTAGTATCTATTCCTTTAACAACTGTCTGTTCAGCATGGCATATGTGCAAAGCAAGTGCTGGAACAATGAAGATGAATGAACCATGATCACAGGTAAAATATGACATGAATAACTATGTTAATTTCAGGTTACTTTGTAATTTGAATGTGCTATTGCGAGGGACAGATTAAGGAGGCAATAATTTTAAAATGGCACATCTGTAAGAATCTGAGAGGTAATGCTTTTTTTAAAAAAAGAAAAAAGATACTAAACTGAACTGACATTGTCTCTCTGTGCTTCTCAATTCATCTTGCATATCTAGCTACTCATCTATACCACATCTCAAGTCATTATGGCTAATAATTCCTAACTATTCTACTATCCATTTTCTTTCAACTGCAAAATTCACAAAGGTAATTAAGTCAATTTGGGGGGAGGGAATTAAAGGGGGAAAAACATAACTGGATTGCTGCCACCCTCCCAAAAAGTTTTACTATACCCTAAGGATGACGGGAAAGGAGAGAAATCTGTGTGCATAGCAGTAATATTATTCCTTATGTAACATTCATTCCTGCTAGCTAGCTAAGCTCAAATTAATTGTACTGACTAAACTTTTCTTCTTGGAGAAAATTAAAGATATGCTGTTGTCAACACTTGAGCATAACCTTGCCGACACTTAAACGCAGAGAAGGGTGTGACATCCTGGCCTAGCCGCCTTGTGCTAATTAATCACTCTGGTATTTAGGACCATTCAAGCAGACAAATTAATGGAGAATAATTAGTGTATCTTTGTTCCAGCTCAGCTCTGCACACACACACACCGCACACTCTCAGGGAGAGAAAGGAAGCACGAAGAAAGTGAGCCATTAGCATGCACATAGTTTCGCTTCTGTTCAGCGCATTCTGCAGAGATTAAGAGAAAAGCCAAATTAGCCGCCGTGTGACTTGGGGTTAGGGCATCTTTGTGCTCACAGAGCCCTCTGCTTGGTGCTGGCTTTCAGAAGTGAGTTGTTAATCCTGAAGTTAAGATTTCACAAAACACAATTAAAACTGTCTCTTTTCTGTCTCGCTGACACATGCACATAGGAACAGCAGCCTATGAGAGATAAAGGGGGAATCACCAGAGTTGTTCTTTTTTCTTTTTCATTTTAAATTTGAGCACTGTAGTGGAATATATCTACCTACCCCTCTTTTTGAGACTTTCCCACTCCCCAGCCATTAGCTTTGTGGGCAAAAGGCAACATGTTACACAGACATGTGCTATTACGTTATCCCTTTGGCCATCCACAAAGCATTTCATTATTCTGCTGGCTCCCACCTCCATCCTTTCCATAGTCCTTCACAGAGCATGTAAAACTACACTTCCCCCAACAAAATCACAAAAATTTAAAAATGGGAGATGGATCATTCAAGAAATGTCTGCAAGAGTAAAGGGATTAATAAATGTGCACAATACTTACCACTAGCGACACAGAGAGTGCTACTATTCAAAGTGTATCACAGGCACTTTCAACTAAGTGGCAGATATTTTTGTATATTATCTTTAAGTCTCTCATGACATAAAGTGTTGGGTAAAACAATACTGAGGACCTATGGTGAACAACATTCAGGTCACTCTGACTCTCACCTGTTATATTTAGTGCCCCCAAAACCAGTGTTTTAGTGTTTTATTATGTTGGGTTTGACCACCAAACAGGGTCGGATCACAAAAAACAATTATATCCCTACCCTGATATCTACACTGACTCTCTTTTCCCTTCCATACACAACTGAATGAAGTGCTTGAGCCTAGAAAATCATAAGCAGATTAGACACAACTTGGGATGAGTGCATTTGTCAATTTTACATTCTTTCAGCTTCTCATCTTTTTCTGATCTTAAGTTCAGCTTGCTACATTTTCATATCCACTCATAGTTGTTGTTGTTGTTATTATTGTTGTTGTTGTTGTTTTAAAAAAAACCTTATGAAAATACAATAAGATTTTAGGGTGAGTTTCTCCTAATACTCAAGTCTGTATGCATGTATACACATTCTGCAGTTTTTATATTGTAATTTTACATTATGAACAGCCCTGAGATCTGTGGATGAGGGGCAGCATACAGCTGTTGTTGGACTACAACTCCCATCATCCTTAGCAAGCGGGACCAATGGGCAGGGATGATGGGAATTGTAGTCCAAAAATAGCTGGAGGCCCAACTTTGGGAAATGCTATGCTAGAGAGAAAGCTGATAGGGAACAGCAGTACTAGTTCTTATGGTACCAGAACTCCAATGACACTGAATGTTGGGAGATTTGGGACAAAAGAAAGAATTTCTTTTTGCAGCACATAGCTAAACTACAGGTAGTGACAGCCACCTTGTTACATGGCTTTAAAAGAGGATTAGGCAAATTCATGGAGGATAAAGCCAACAGCCTACTTCCAGTCCTACTTCCAGTGTCAGAAACAATATGCCTCTGAATGCCAGTTTCTGGGGGGCACAAGTGAGAAGGGTGCTGTTGCACTCAGACCCTGCATGGGCATCTGGAGAAGAAAAGGATGCTGGTCCAAAAGGGCCTCTGGCCTGATCCAGCAACACTCTTCTTATGCCCTTATGAAATTAATGTGCCCATGGTTCTGAGCTCTTAACTAGCAAAGGAGGAGAGGAGAGGAGCAGGGTGGAAGAGGAAAAGCCACACTTAAAAACAAAACAAAACACCTCATTGATTCACAATAACCCTTCAAAGAAAGAAACCTCTGTTCTCTCCTCGCATACTGAATGACTGCCTGCAGGAAGGCCAGATGCCACTCAAAAGGCCATCTTGCCAGCCTGGGAACAGGTTCATCCTAGATATACGAAAGTACATAATTCCCATTTAAACGCAAACTTCCCGTGTGGGAGGGGCCGGGCTGACACCAAGGCCACCTGGCCATGACTAAAAGAGCCGACTCCATATGCAACAGCGGCTGAGCAGCAGAATGTAATTTAGCCGCACCACTGGGTGCAGAGGTCAATGATTTTATATTAATGGGGATCACTGCAGTTCTAAGCTGTGGCGTGCTTTGAAATAAGTGTTGTACAAGGCAGCGAGGAGAGCTCAGCAGAGGAAATGAGCTGTTTCGCTGTCTGCTCATGCTTAACAGCAAGCACCAGGACTTCTCAAAGTTGCAGCAAATATAACGCCTATCATTGTCTGTTAAGAAATGAACTGCCTCACCCAAGGCGCTGGTGGGTTTTTTCTTGTTTTTCCTTTTTTGAGTTAAGTCATTAAATAATGATCATTATTCTCCTTACCATTTCTCTTAGTGGTGTAAAAACACAAACAAGAAAAACTCATCCAAAGGCAGTCTACACATATGAGATATGATGGGGATTGGATTGTGATAGATTTCAGTCTCTGGGGTTCATTTTTTTCATTGGGGATGGGAGTTTTATTTGGGGGCAGGGAGTGTTTTTAAATGTTATGTTGTTAATTTGGATTTTTGTATTTTTATTGATATTTGTTATATGTTGATTTGTATTTGTATTGATGAGCTGTGGGATTGTTTAGGGGCTTTGGTTGGGAAGCTTATTATTTATTAGTTTGTATACAACTAACTAATAGCTAATGTTGAGCCATCCCTGTCATTAGAGACTCAAGTGACTCCTTCAGCAAAAAAGCACCTTTTATCAGCTTAGCTTATACAGTGGTACCTCTGGTTATGTACTTAATTTGTTCCAGAGGTCCATTCTTAACCTGAAACTGTTCTTAACCTGAAGCACCACTTTAGCTAATGGGGCCTCCCACTGCTGCTGTTCTCATCCTAAAGCAAAGTTCTTAACCCGAGGTACTATTTCTGGGTTAGTGGAGTCTGTAACCTGAAGCGTCTGTAACCTGAGGTACCACTGTACACCAGTAGAAACCAGTGCTATTTTTCTAGAAAAAGAGGTGCCAGAACTCACCATGAATGCCTCCCTCTTTCTCTTAGAATGGCGATGGCACCCACAGTGAGTTCTAGCTGAAAATAAGCCCTGGTAGAAACCTTACCTGGGTGGGGATAGCTTGCTCACAATCACCCATGTACTTTTAATTTCTAGACTATTGCAATGTGTTGTGGGGGGGACTGCCTTGAGAAGTAGCTCAAAAGCTGCATTTGGTCCAGGGAAGGGCTGCAAGATTAACCGAGACTGGGCATTTTGACAATGTTATGCATAGGCTTTGTAAACTGCCCTTATTCTCAGTCCATTTCTGAGACCAGTGATTAGTGAATCAGTCAATTTTCAGCCTGTTACTTTTGCATGAGTTCACCCATAAGTCTGTTCTTCCTGCATCCCATTATTCAGGATTAAAAAAGAACCCAGAAGAAAATACTCATTTTGAAACACATTTTAATACATTTTTATTTGTTTGTTCCAAGAGCTGCACTGGGATATTCAAGAAGTGCAAATACCAACTAATAACTACGTTCCAATCTTGGCATTAGTCTAGAAAGTATGGATCAGGTCACTTCACATAACCTTTCCCTACCACACAGGACTGTATGGTACATTACTTACACAATATATGTGAAATACTGTGAGCACTTAAGAAATGACGTACTAAATATTGTTACACCAACCCCAGTCTCAAAGCTGTGCAAGATTCCAGAGGTTCCAGGCACTTACCCAGGGTTCATGCTTCCTTTAGGAAAGAGGCTCAGCAGGGACTGCCTTTATGATATATGATTTATTCACACAAATATACAACCTGAGCCTATGATGGAGGGGCTCACAGCATTAAAATCCCAAGAAGGTCTTGTGGGATGTAACATGAGCAGTCAAGTACAGGGCTTCCTGTTTGCCCAGAGTGGACATGCAGGGGGTGGGGTGTTACTCCACAGCCAGGAGGACTTCCTTTCACACATGGTCTGGAGCTTCCTCCCCCTGCGTGTGACCAGATAGGTGGGCGTGACCCTGGAAGACCCCATAAGAGGGGCTGGTCACGCAACCATCTCCCTCTTCTTCCTCTTGATGTCATGCTCTTTTGATGCTATTTCTTCTCTTGGGCTGCACTGTTGGCTCTCTGCCAGTAGCAGATGGGCCCATCCTTACAAGAATGTAAGCCACACTGTATCTGTAACCAGTGGTGGAGGAAGAGGAGTGCAGGGGGAGCGTACCACCCCCGGCAGCGCGATCGCGGCAGGGTGCCATCATGGCTGCCCCCCCGCCTGCACTGGGTGCTCCGCCCCTGCAGATGGCGTGCCCCGCCCCCAGGACGCACGCCAGCCTCACCTCTGCCTGCTCTCTGCCCCCCAGTGCCAGAGCATGAAGCTCCGCCACTGTCTGTAACTACATGCTAAAGCCTGCCTTCAGGGATCCAACTGTGAACTGAATGTGAGTAAGCTTCTTATTACTTTTTAAAAAAAGTTTCTTGTCTTTATTCTTTTAGGAGGGAATCAAAGAAATTTATCCAATCTGAACAAAGCCAGATTGGACTGCTTAACTAAAGAGATTCAAATGAATCTGCAACTAGCTTCTTGCTGTGTAAAGGGGAATGAGCTCTGCTATATATGACTCACTAGTGTGAATTCAGGAAGGATAATATTTAATCAATATATCCTCACCTACTATCCACAACATTCCCACAGGTCTTGCTTCTCCCATAGCCACAGCCTTGAATTCAAGCAGAGATCCAGCATGGCTCTCTCTCCTGCTTGCTGCTTTGATTCTAGGTCACATCACTGCAAAACTCCATGCTCAACTCTCACCTTTGTCTTTTTCTAACTACCAGCCAGTTGAAGGAGTGGATCCACACAGATCCACTTTCCTTTGATTCCCTTAATGGTCCATCACCCAGGCTATCACCTCAACACAGGAAGCTAGTCTGTCTTATATTTTAACACTAGCAGGGTCCAGGGGGTTCGAATGGTCTCTGAATACAGCCTTTTTTCCTCCTCCACAAACTCACCACACTATAAACATTATTAAGCTGAGTATTTATGGGACGCGGGTGGCGCTGTGGGTTAAACGACAGAGCCTAGGACTTGTGTATCAGAAGTTCAGCGGTTCGAATCCCCGCAACGGGGTGAGGTTCCATTGCTCGGTCCCTGCTCCTGCCAACCTAGCAGTTCGAAAGCACGTCAAAGTGCAAGTAGATAAATAGGTACCGCTCCGGAGGGAAGGTAAACGGCGTTTCCGTGCACTGCTCTGGTTCGCCAGAAGTGGCTTAGTCATGCAGGCCACATGACCCGGAAGCTGTACGCTGGCTCCCTCGGCCAATAAAGCGAGATGAGTGCTGCAACCCCAGAGTCGGTCACGACTGGACCTAATGGTCAGGGGTCCCTTTACCTTTACTAAGCTGAGTATTTAAAATAATCAGTAAAAGCACAAAGGCAGGTCACTGCCTATCTAGCTGAAAACTGCGTAGTGACACCTTTCTTACACATTTTTTTAGTGCATGTCACACATGTTGAAACTGTTTCTGTTGCTTTTTGCATGTGAAGAAAGAGCCTGATCTGGGTCAAGTTAGAGGAAAAGTTCTATGGATAGGGCTTAGTAAATATAACTCTTAAGAGAAGCAGACAGACACACGTCCTTTTAAACAGATCTTTCTCCCTGTACTTGACTGCCACAAAGTCACATGGCCAGTCCTTTTATACTGATGACTGTGCATGTTCACTGACGAACAATAAATGAGAGGGAAATACCACTGATGTTTGATGGAATGCTAATTCGATTGATGACCAGAACCATCACAAGGAATAAGTAATGAATTCAAAATAATAGGAACACTATTTCAAATTCCACATATTCGATGGCGTGCATGCACACACACAGACAGAGAGACAGTGTATAATATTTAGGCACAAGTTTAAGGCAGTCTAAATACCAAAAGAGAAGGAAATGCTAAACAGAGCAATATATTCCCATAAGGGCCAGAATGAAAGCCTTCAGCATAAGGTATTAAGGCAGAAACTACTACAGCCAATTATGCTGGGAACATAACTGAGGAATCAGCCAACAAATCAGAGATGAGTTACTTTGATTCAAGCAAATGTTTTGTAGTAGGAAGTTAATAGTCTTGTTTCCAATGCCAGTGTGGGGTTGTGATCTTCAGGCTGAAACTAGGAATGTGAATTGAAACCAATACAAAGCTAAGTAGCTGGGGCTGGGATCAATGGCAGGCGAAGGAGTAGACGAACAGGAACAAAACACAGCCTTCAGAGACATTGTTTGTATGAAAGATGCCTTTCTCAGAAAATGCCAACTCTTGGAAGCCATATCTCTGTCTCTCACTGGTTCAGTCCTTGGTTATGAAGTCTGCTAAGTTTGAGGCTGGTTGGCGACAACATTAGATTATGGTCATTCTACATTGTAACAGGCACGCAGGTGGCACTGTGATGTAAACCACTGAGCCTTGGGCTTGCTGATCAGAAGGTCGGCGGTTCGAATCCCCACGATGGGATGTGCTCCCATTGCTCGGTCCCTGCTCCTGCCAACCTAGCAGTTCAAAAGCACATCAAAGTGAAAGTAGATAAATAGGTACCACTCCGGCGGGAAGGTAAATAGCGTTTCCGTGCACTGCTCTGGTTTTGCCAGAAGCGGCTTAGTCATGCTGGCCACATGACCCAGAAACAGTGGCGTAGCGTGGGGGGTGCAGGGGGGCCCGGCCACACCGGCCGCAACATCTGGGGGTTAGGGTTAGGGGGCGCAAATTACTTGCCTTGCCCCGGGTGCTGACAACCCACGCTACGCCACTGCCCAGAAAAACTGTCTGCAGAAGCAGACAAACGCTGGCTTCCTCGGCCAGTAAAGTGAGATGAGCACCGCAACACCAGAGTTGTTCGCGACCGGACTTAACTGTCAGGGGTCCTTTACCTTTATCTTTTACATTGTAACTTCATGATAAAAATTGGGAGGGTGTAGAACTGTACCCATTAACACACAGCTGCAGTTAACAGCTGATATTTAGTTGGTGCTAAAATATTCTGGGGACGCGGGTGGCGCTGTGGGTAAAAGCCTCAGCGCCTAGGGCTTGCCGTCGGCAGTTCGAATCCCCGCGGCGGGGTGCGCTCCTGCTGCTCGGTCCCAGCGCCTGCCAACCTAGCAGTTCGAAAGCACCCCCGGGTGCAAGTAGATAAATAGGTACCGCTTACCAGCGGGAAGGTAAACGGCGTTCCGTGTGCTGCGCTGGCTCGCCAGATGCAGCTTTGTCACGCTGGCCACGTGACCCGGAAGTGTCTCCGGACAGCGCTGGCCCCCGGCCTATAGATGTGAGATGGGCGCACAAACCCCAGAGTCTGTCAAGACTGGCCCGTTCGGGCAGGGGTACCTTTACCTTTACCTAAAATATTCTGCAGTTTGCACAAATATTACTTACTAGTCTATCTTCATTAGAACTGCAACAGATAGTTAAAGCTTCAACTTTAACAAATATATATTATACAAAATATTACCAGCAAAAATACCAGCACTGGAATTAATCTACATACAGTTCATAAAAAATGGGCCCCCAGTCACCTTAGCAGTAATAAGAACTAAAGAAACACAATCAAATACAGAAAATATCCAGTGATATAATCTACTCTTTTTCACTATTTTGCAGAATGATTTAATGCTACTTCTGCTTTTGCTGGTGGCACTTTTATGGAGAATTTTTGCTTTAAAAGGAATTGTAAAATGCTAGAAGATTTTAATTGTGTGTAGTATACTTTGGATAAAAAGATTACTTATAGCTTTTTTCACTGCACATCACAAAGCCATATCAATTGCCTGCCTTTAATATCCACTTTTGAAATAAACAAATTGCTTATTTTTTCACAAAAGCAATCAGCTTTTTGTACAGGGGGAAAATGCACCTCCTATAATAAAAACGGATGAGTGTGTGTGTGTGTGTGTGTGTGTGTGACAGAGAAAAAGATTCCTGATGCAAAAATAAAACGATTATAGAATGATAATGCTTGGAAGAATGAAAACACTGGATAAAAGCAGAATATGAACGACGAGTTATCTTGATGCAATCTGCTAAGCTTTGCTTTTACAGATCATGTAGAGAGAGCTCTGCTTTGTGGCCATGCCCCTCATAAGTACAGCATCAATATTTTTGTGTGGGGAAATCAGTAGCAGAATTAACTCACTCCTCCGGTCTTAAATTACAAATGGAAGTCTCTATTACTGTTACTATTAAAAATTTCTGCCCCACCTCTCCTCCCAAGAGAGTGGCAAACACACAAGCAATAGAACAGTTTATAACTTTGAAAAATAATTCCAATGAAGATGCAGACCGGAAAAATCTGTCCTTAAAAGACTTATTGGAAGAAGAAGATCTTCAGTAATCATCAGAAAGACAACAGAAATGGCATCTGTCTAATATTTCAACTTCCAGGCAGTGGCAGCATCAGAAGAAGAAGAAATATTGTAGGCACAGAAGAGGCCAAGTCCATTGTCAGTATAGCTTTGTCCATCTTGTTAAGAGCTCTGAAACAGAAATACTGCATGTCTCACATCCCCAACGATCCTATCCCCAACATTTTTTCTTTGAGCTAAGTCTTCTTACCTCAAAGTCCACCCATTTCTAAGAGCAAGCTTTGGGTTGCAGCCTGAATCCCAATAGTAAAGAGGTGTTGTGGATTGGTAGTTAGTGAGTAAAGGAACTGGGGAAGTGGCCTATTCTGAATGCGTTGGCTCCCCCCCCCCAAAAAAAACCCCCATGTCTGTAATCTTAGGGCACTCCTAGATCACTGATTATTGCTGGAAACCAAATGGTTCCTGTGATATAGAGTGCCTATTTGCAGCTACAGCTGGTTCACTAGTTACAGCTGTCATTCCTAGGCAAGGATATCTTGGCCTCAGTGATGTACATATCTTCTAGTACAATTACTATGCACTCTTCATGAAGCTACTCTAAAAAGTTCACTAATGCAAAATGGCCACCACCAGGGTTCTGATAGTGGCAGCTAAAAACCATAAGACACTGGGTTGTTGTTTTTTTTAAAAAAAGGTCTGCACTAAGTGCCTATTTGCGACCGAGCCTGATTCAAGGTTTTTATTCTGGCATATAAAGTACTAATGGCTTAGGGCTCAGATACTTGAAGGACTGCCTTTCCCCATCCTGCCTGTGATGTGAGATCGGTTGAGCATGCTATCTTGGCAACTCCAACGCTGACTGCAGCTTGGGGATTTGTGACCTTTCAGAGGGCACTCTCAGCAACAGCACCCCAGTGATTTAGCACATTCGCCCTAGATGACCAACTGGTACCAATGCTGTATATTTTGCGGTGCCTGCTAATGTCCTCTCTATTTCAGCAGGCCTTTAAATGCTAAGGTCCCCCTCTATAGTGATAACGGGTGATGTTTCAGTTAACGGTCCTGCATTTTTTTGTTGTGTGTTGCGTTATTTTAGTGCCGGTTGATATTTGGGACCCAGGAGAAGCAGCAGAGTGATATGCTGTGGAAGTAGCAGACATACCCGGAGGGCAGTGGTGCAGTGGAGGGGGAAAGTGGGGAAGCCCTGCTCTAGTGCTCTTTTCAGAGCAGAACTAATGATGTCATCTCCTGGAGTGGTAATTGATGACTCTTCCTTGCTCTGACAAGTGAATGAAGTGATAACAAGGCTTTGAGGTCCTTTTCTTTGATGGGGTCTCTACTTTACACTAGCAATTTAAAGGGCAACACTTCCTTGCAAGATTGTTTGCATTTCTAATTAAAAGCCTAAGGACACATTTCAGCCTGCTGAATATCCTTTGTTAAAAACCTATTTGTTTTGTCAGTTTAACCTCTGCTGTCAGAAATAAGCACCGCTGGGTTCAGTGGAGCTTACTTCCCAGGTAGGCATGCACACAACAGCAGCCATGCTACAAAGGCAGTTGTAGCATTAAAGCAGCAGCATTGGTGTTTATGGCACTACAGAATCCTTCTTGAAAGACTTGTTTTCCTCCCTTCATTTGGGCAGGGCAGGCATGGCCAAACTTGGCCCTCCAGCTGTTTTAGGACTACAATTCCCATCATCCCTGACCAATGGTCCTGTTAGCTAGGGATGATGGGAGTTGTAGTCCCAAAACAGCTGCAGGGCCAAGTTTGGCCATGCCTGGTGTAGGAACATTTCTTTGCACAGCTGCCTGCATTTTTGGATTCTCCCTGGAGGTGTGACTAAGGACTTAAGGTTCACAGAATCATAGAATCTTAGAGTTAGAAGGGACCCCACGGGTCAACTAGTCCAACCCCCTGCACTGCAGGCTTGCCAATAGTACATTGGGAAAACGATCTAGGGGTCTTAGCAGACCACAAGCTTCACACGAGTCAGCAGCAAAAGCACATTTTATAATCCCATTAGGCATTCCATTTAATGGCCACCACAACACTGGGATGTGGATCAAATCCCATATGTACTGTGGTTTTTGCTTCACTAATCTTAGATAAATTAGCACATGTGGAATCCTGTCTCCCCACCCTGCAAAACTGCCTATAATCCAAAGAACATGGAGGCTGCTATTAAGGTCCTGACCCAACTCTTATCCAAATCAATGGGATTCTTTTGACAGTCTCCAAGGGGAGCTAGCTCTAGCTACTACAACCAAAGGTCTCACCTACTTAGCACTCACTCATCTGTCCCAGCTCAGAATTTCACACTTGAAGCCACTTAACCACTTGGCACTGGCTGAATGCATTCCCATTAAGAGAACATTTTACAAATGTTGTCCGATTAAGCAGTAGTGTTGCTGCTATTCATTATCGTAAGGGATAAATCAGATTCCTGGGAAATGTGCCAATAAAACAGTTTGCACTGTACTTACATATTTGACTCTTGATAGATTTGGTGAAAATGTCCTCATGTTAGTATAATAAAAGCCCATTATCAGTTTAACAGCAGAAAACTTGCATTCATTTTTCAAGAAGATAGCAGCTTCAAACACCAGTTGCCTTTTCAACTGAACGGCTAGAAGTATGTTATGAAGAAATCTACTTGCATCATGAGAGAAGAATGGCACATTGCGGCCATGTTTTAAATGTAATTTCTGTTCCTAACCGAGAGACCAACTTTGCTATAATAAATCACTTTACTCATTGTTAAAATATATATTTGGGCACTAACCAGAAATTAGTTAGTTAGTTTTGTTTTTAAAAAGAAACCCCTTCATCGGACACTTTGAATTTATTACACAAGTTTGAAAACCTGTCACTAGTCATTATTCAGGAAACAAGCTTTGCTCTTTTCTCCACACTTATTAATAAATAACTCGATTAATTGTTATAGCCATACCACATGGTATCCCCCTCCCCCAGTTTACAGAATTCACAATACAGTGGTACCTCAGGTTATGGACACTTCAGGTTACAGATGCTTCAAGTTACAGACTCCACTAACCCAGAAATAGTACCTCGGATTAAGAACTTTGCTTCAGGATTAGAACAGAAATCATGCGGCGGTGCAGCAGCAGCAGGAGGCCCCGTTAGCTAAAGTGGTGCTTCAGGTTAAGAACAGTTTCAAGTTAAGAACGGACCTCCAAAACGAATTAAGTTCTTAACCCGAGGTACCACTGTGTATTGCAAAGGACCCAAGCAATTGAAGCCCTTTGTTAATAGAGTTTATTAACTCTTACGCTAATATTCTGTTGAACAGAGTGCCAGGCAACTTGCTCTTATGACTGTTGTGTAGATTTTGTTTTTGACAGAGTTAATGGGTATTTGTTGCACATTGCCTATGAATCAGTAATCACCAAAATGAAATGTTTCACCTTTTGGACTGCATGCAAATAATAATAATAATAATAATAATAATAATAATAATAATAATATATGCATTTATAGCCCATATTTTTCTCCAGCGGGACTCAAGGACATTTGAAGCACATGGCTCCCCCCCCCAAAAAAAAAAAATCTTGGGAACTGAAGTTTGTTAAGATTACTTGGATTTGCAGCCCTATGATAGGTAAACTATACGTCCCAATATTATTTTGGGAAAATCAAGTGCTTTAAATATGCTTAAAATATATGATGCGTATACACAGAAACTGCTCATTCTTACTGTCCAGACATTTGGTGAAGAAACTAAACCAGCAATTTCCCTTTTCTCTAATGAACTGTTCCTGCCATTCATGGATCGTCTACTTTCCCATTTTAAAAATATTAATTTCTGGAAGCTGTGCCCTTCTGCAGAACTCCTAAAAATTGAGCACAATCAATTTCACCCCCTATATTTCATAACATAAGCTAAATAAAGGGAGAGACATTCATTTTCACCATCAATTTCACCATCAATTTATCTGGGGAGGAGTGGAAGGAAAGGAAGGTGGAAACCAAGCACACAAAAATGTGTTTTACAGGCTTATTGAAACTATCAAGAAAGAGTTGCAATCATGAAAAGAGAAACAATTACAAATTCAATCATTCTACACACAAGAAAGCATCGGCACATCTCAGTAAAGTTAAGTACTTTTAAGTGCTTAAAGCGTGTTCTCACTAAAAGAGAGCACGTGTTGCGGATGGGGCCGAACAAAACTCCACTTGGTTGCCAGGCAGTATTAGATTCAAGGGGCCTGGAGCAGATTGGAGGATGGTGTTACTGGGGTAAATTTGATGTTGCCAATTTAGGGGTGGGATCAGTGGTTATTTAAGCAAGGTCCACAGCTTTCTCTTTCTCTTTCGCTGTGGACATCGGATCACATGGAGCACTTGGACTGTCTGGAGGACAGTGATGCAAACTTCTCATTGTCTGGTTACATTTCTTTATTTCCCCCTTCTTTTAATCCTCTTTAGTCCCTTAAATAATTTAATTCCCCTTTTTCCTGTTCAATTTCCCACCCCACCCCTTACCCTGCCCTGTGGGAAGATTCTCCCTGTATCTGTGGCTTGCCTTTCTTTCGCAAAAGGTTTCCCCCATTTCTCCTGTTGTAAATTGTGGGGCTAGTCAGGGCTGTTCCCAGCTTAGCTGGAATCACTTTCGTTTACAGCACCCCCGAAGGTTGGCTTTATTTGGGTGTGTGCAGCGCTGTTGGCCAAATTTTAATCTAGCCTTGGGCGGGAGCACTATTTTGAGTTCCTTTAATATTGCTATGAGACTAAGATTCTCAAGAGCAGAGGCATGGAGCCCTATTTGGCCTGGGCATAACTTCCGAGCCTAAGTATGCTACAGGTAGCAGTTAATTGTTAAGTCTCTGACCTCTCTATAAGAATGTACCTGCTTGCAGGCTCAGTTGCTGCTAATGTATATCAGAGGGCGGCAGAGGCTCTCTGTGCCTCCAATGACTATGAGCACTCTGTATATGCTCTTGAACTATGCTGTTTCTGAACAAGTTTATTTTCTTTAAGTTTGTTTTGCCCTGATAGTGGCGACTGCCATTTTAGAGGCGAGCCATTGTGGTTTAGTGGCTAAAGTGTAGGACTAGGACCTGGGAGACAGGGTTCATATCCTCCTCTTAGCCATTGTTATAACAAAACAAAACAAACTGCTCCTTTTGGGCTATTCTGTTGCTGGGTAGTTCGGTCCATAAAAGAACTTTGGGTTTCTTGAAGGGGTGCTTCCCTCTAAAAGGGCAAGCAGGGGTACCTGGACAAGCTGTGGGCTGCTTCAACTCTGCTATTTCACTGGAAACATTTATGCCTGGCCTGGCAGGTGATCCTAGGGCTTTGCCCTAGAATTCGATGGCCTGGAAGCGTTTCCGGCCTGAATAGTGTCCCCATGTGGTCCATGAAGCATTGGTTTCACCAGTTCCTTACATTGTTTAGTTTTTGCGGACTATGACTGGGCTTTTGCAAATGCCTCAAGAGCTTGCCTCTCCTGCAGGGGATGACTTGTGGACGCCCCAGGTGTCTTCTTCCAGAAGAAAGCATCTTCGAAGGCTGCAATCCAGGAGGAGGGCAAAGAGGAGCAGGGATCATGATTCAGACATCACCTTGGACCTCTACAGGGGTCAGGGTGAGGCTGTCCCGGGTCTTTAGGGATCATCCTGGATAACTCAGCTGGTCAGCGCATAGTGCCGGTAATGCCTTGGTTGCAGGATTGGTCCCTATATGGGACAGCTGCATGCTCCCCCATTGCTCTACCTGGACACTTAGGTCCAGTGTCGAGGGCCTTTTGGTGGTTCCCTCACTGCGAGGGATGTAACAGGCGCCACGTTTGCAATATGCAAGCGGGAGAAAGCACCTTTGTGTGCCCGCACTGCAGTTTGCTCTGTGCGTTACAGGGCACAGCGCTGCACGGGCTGCATTTGCATTGCATTGCGTGAGAGATTTGCATTTGCATTGCACAGAGGTTGTGCGCATTGCACAGAGGGTGTGAGTGCATTGCACAGAGGGTGTGTGTGCATTGCACAGAGTGTGTGTGCATTGCACGGAGGGTGTAGTGGCATTTGCACAGAGTGTGTGTGGTTTGGTTTTTTTTTTTTTTGCATTGCACAGAGAGTGCATTGCACGGAGTGTGTAGTTGCATTGAACAGAGGGTGTGTGCAGTGCACGGAGTGTGTAGTTGCATTGCATGGAGGGTAGTTGCATTGCACAGAGTGGGTAGTTGCATTGCATGGAGGGTAGTTGCATTGCACGGAGTGTGTAGTTGCATTGAACGGAGTGTGTAGTTGCATTGCATGAAGTGTGTAGTTG
This sequence comes from Podarcis vaucheri, assembly GCF_965113315.1. NCBI lineage: Eukaryota > Metazoa > Chordata > Lepidosauria > Squamata > Lacertidae > Podarcis > Podarcis vaucheri. Next base: position 78,829,904 of record NC_138761.1, read on the forward strand.
CATTGCATGGAGTGTGTAGTTGCATTGCACAGAGTGGGTAGTTGCATTGCATGGAGGGTAGTTGCATTGCATGGAGTGCGTTTTTGCATTGCACGGAGTGTTTTTTTTGCACTGAGTGCGTAGTTGCATTGAACGGAGTGTGTAGCTGCATCGCACGGAGTATAGTTGCATTGCATGGATTGTGTGAGCACCGCACGGAGTGTGTTTTTGCATTGCACAGTGTGTGTCTGAAAAGGAAGCTGGCACGGCGGCAGTTTTGTCGGGACTTTTTTAGCGGTTCTGGCCAGCGTCGGCCCTGTAAATTTACGTATTATGATGGCAGCACAAGATGCCCCCTGCCCAAGCAGGGCTGGAAGCTGGCAAGCAATACCTCAATACTTTTTGCCCATATTCCCATTTTATTTGGGGATCCAGTTGGATATCGTTGCTAAAACATACCACTTGCCTATGGAGAAGCTGTCTGCCTTGAAGGAAGTTATTTTGTAATACTTCCTCTGTAGCAAGTGATGCTTCATCAGATCCGATCTTGCTGGGTCACTTAATTAATCTTGCATGCAGAGTGGTTGCCCCAGGCCGCCCCTTCCCTTCCCACTAGGCCAGGCTGCCTGCGGCCTGAGGTCCCCTTACCTTTCTCATGCAATGGGATCTCATGCAATGGTTGCAATTCCTATATGTATGCAATAGTAGTTGGCCATGGCAGGATACTTGCACAGGGATTTTTCAGGTTCATGCTGATGCTGCTGGATCTTTGCCCTTTGGTTTTTTATTTCAGGGGCTGCTGGTGTGCAAAGCCATGGCCTCAAGCCCGGTATGGTGAGGCAATCATGTGACCTAACTTTTGAGTTTTCCCCATTGTAGTAGCAGTTCACATGTGGCCCGAGGAGTTCAGTGACCATCGGATCTGCTTTTGGTCTGATAACCAGGTAGTGGTGAGCGTCTTGGCTAAACAGTTCTCACGCTCCAGCAGAGTCTCCGCCCCTCCGCTCACGCTTTTGAGCTGCACCGCTTAAGGTTTAATATTGTGCTTTCTGCTCTCCTGATTACGGGATCCTCTAATGATGTCTCTGACACTCTATCCCATTTTCAGATGGAGCGCTTCAGATCCTGGGCTCCAGACTCAGCTATTGCCAGACTTTTCCAGACCACCTGTGGCATTTTGACAACAATTAGTAATTATAGAGAGCAGCAGCTTCCATTTCCCCTTCTGCTTTTAGCTCTTATGGGAAGGCCTGGATGGATTTCTTAGCCTTAAGCTGGCAGTCCTCGGCCATTCAGATGAACTGGCCCCCATCCTCTGAGCAGATCCTGCAGTATTTGGTCCACCTGCCGCAGATTGGGCGTCCTGTTATAACTATAAGAATTCAGTCCGCTGCAATGTCTGTTATACTGAAGCTTTATTTTTCAGAGACCCTTGCATAAAGTTTGTAATGTGCAGGGCCTTGGAAGGTTGGAATAGACTCCAACCTCATAGGACAGTGGGCAGGAAGTCGGTCAATTTTACCTAGGCAGGATCTGCAACAAGTTAAAACTTGTCTGCTGGTAAAAGATCAAGGCGAGACTCCTTTCAGTATTCCATTGCATTTTGGGCACTGAGGGTTGGGGAAATGGTTGTTGGAGCCAGCACAGGGCTGAGAGTCTGGAGGCTTATTGCTTCAGGACTTTTCCTTATCTGCTTTGGAGCTTGTCATTAGAGTTGGGAACTCTAAAACAGACTTAGTGGGCAGGAGTGCCACAATCAGGCTTCCCATTACAGATGAGGAGGGCCCTTGCACGGTTATGGATACCAGAAAAATTTGGCTTTTCATTCCCCTGGGGGCTGGCCCACTCCTAGTGCATGAAAATGGGTTCCCGTTAGCCAGGCATTAATGTGCTTACATCGTGCACCAGTTATCACGGCCTGCGGCTTGCCTACCACTGGACACGCCTCATTCCTTCCGAATAGGGCTGCTGCAACGGCTGCACACTGGGGGCCTGTCTGTAGACAGGATTGTGAATACGGGTCATTGGAAGTCTGACGCTGACAAGGGTTATATCAGGAAGTGTCACAATGATGTCTGTGCTGATGCTTGTCTGTTATTTCCTTTTCTCATAGGAGCAGCTGTGCACATTTGGGCCACAGCATTGTACACTGGGCTGGCAAGCGCGCTGACAAGTCTGGACTGGGGTGCCATCTCAGTCTTCCTGCCCATGTGGACATATACTGGATGTCCAGATGGGGAATGCTTTGGGAGGAGGTCCTTCCTTTGGTGCGGTCGAGTGTGACCTGTGCAGGTCCTCCCGCAGGGCTGGTGGTACAGCTGGGCAAGAATGATTTGCTGTCTTCCTCCAGCATAAGTTTGCATTCCTGCATGCAAGAGGGCTTGGATTGAGTTGATGGCAGCTCTCCCTGGACTCAAAATAATTTAAGGCATTTGGTTCAAGGTGGTCTGGAGGGGGGGTTGGAGCACCTGTCCCCTCCAATGCGCAAAGATATTCCATTAAAGGAAACCAAGGATTTGCCATGCTTTGTCAACCCCTTTCGAGGGGTAGGGCCACGCAAGAGTCCCTGGGAGCATTTGGGGTGAGCTTGAGTCTGATCCTGGTTCATTGCTCCCCCACGCTGTTTACTTGTACTGACGATATGGTGGGGCCCAGTCGTCAGTGCTGCCCTGCTGAGGTCAGGTGCAGCTAGTCGGGAACCAATGCCTAGACAAACTACCACCGAGCAGGCCAGAAAGCATGTTAATATGGCGGTGGAAAATAAAATAAATAAAGTAAATCAAATAAAATAAAATAACATATAAAATAAAATAACAAATAAAATAAAATAGGTCCTTGCTTTAGGTGGTTCTGTGATATTGCACCCTGCTATTTTCTTCAAGACTGTTCCCCTCTTTGGGGCAGATGGGGGGTGCATCTTTCCCCTATGGGGAACGACACCTGGCGGGATGCGATTGCCTTGGGATTCATTGCTCCCCCACAATGTTGCTGGTACTGACGATATGGTGGGGCCCAGTCGTCAGTGCTGCCCTGCTGAGGTCAGGTGCAGCTAGTCAGGAACCAGTGCCTAGACAAACTACCACCAAAGAGGCCGGGAAGCATGTTAATAAGGAAGTGTAAAATAAAATAAAATAAAATAAAATAAAATAAAATAAAATAAAATAATAATTAAAATAATAAAGTAAAATAGGCTTTGCTTCAGGTGGTTCCATGATTTTGCACCCTGTGATTACCTTCAAGGCTGCTGCCAGCTTTAGGGTGAATATTTCCCCTATAGGGAACGACACCTGGTTGGCTATGGTTGCTTTGGGATTGAAGGAAGGGTTGCATTTGTGAGTGGTTTGGCGGTGAGCTAAGGCTCTGTGGCGGTTAGGCATTGGTTAAATTGGTTGGTGGAGGGGTATGGATTGGCTGTGCCTGCCCCTCCAATGCTGCTGCTGCTGGGAATTCCGTTAAAGGAATTCTGGGGCTTACCATCCCTTCGTCCAAACCCTTGGAGCAGGGTGCGGGCCGTGTAAGTTCCCAAGGAACAAGCAGGGAATAGCTGAGGGTCTGTGTCGCAGTCCCAGCTGTCCCTGGTCTTGTTCCTCCACACGCTGACTCACGGGAGTCAGCGCTGTCCCCAAGGCGGGGGGGACAGATAGTCATAACCAATGCCTAAGCAACCACTCTCAATTTGTATGAAAATAAAGTTGTGGCCAAAAGTATGCCAAAAACCTTAAACAAAAATTATGTGTGAGTTATTGGGGTAGGGGTTTTGGGGGACCTCAGCACGCAAATATCATCCAGGGGACTGAAATATTCTAATTTTTGCCTGGATCTAGCCTCTTGCATTTTGGGACTTCATTCATTAGCAGTTAAAAAGAATAGGTGGGAAAGCATATATTTTTTCAAAGGGAACTTGAAATTGGATGGTTGCAGCTGCAGTGCAAGGCGGAAGTGTTTTCTAATTCTTTAGTATGGCAGGCAATATTAGGAGCAGAAACAACAGCTGCCAACAGGTTTGAACAAAAATTACAGTGCAAACAAAATGCAACACCAAAATGAGTAAGTAATTCTAGGCTATCCAAGCTAAATTGCTATGGCTGGCAGGCCTAGTAATACGATGCTCTTGAGGGCTGTGTTGCATTGAAATGTTTGGTGCTGAGGAATGGGACTCATCAAGGGAATCTGTATTGCACTCTAGTGTTTTCTGCAGGAATGGAGATCCACAGAGCTAACAAAAGAGAAATCAAACAAACATAACAAAAAAACCCAGCACTCGTTTTCCCTGAGCTGCCTTGGTCAAAAGGGAATCAACTGCTCACATAAAGATCTGCTTAAATTAAGAAGCAAGGCAGGTGAACAAGCCTTATTTTAACAAAAGGGGAGGGGGGGTGAGAACAGAATCATCTTTTTTTTAAGCTTGTAAGAGAACCAGCATTGCAAATTCTCTCTCTCCTAGGAGGTATCTTACTGAGCTCTCTCTGTGTGTGTGTGTCTTGATGAATACCCATGATTTTATTTTTAGGGTGGGGGATATTTTAAACAAGGTTTTTTAATTAATGGAGTTCCTTCCCAACATACATGGAGTTAAACTGTTTCCATTAATAAGGACTTGTCTGGATCAGACGAGCAAAGTCACCAGGATTTTAAAGGTCTTCTAACAAACACTTGCAAAAGTCTGGTAGGGAAAAGTACACTGAGGATCCAGCAACACAAATATTTTGAGTCTGCTTCCTAGGAATAGTATAGGGATCAAATTTCTAATCTTTTTCTACTCCATCCCTAACTTTCATTCTCCCCACCCCCCATTATTCCCATTCTCTCTCTCTCTCTCTCTCTCTCTCTCTCTCTCTCTCTCCCCCCCCCGAATTATTGGATTTGAGAAGTACTCATTTACCTGTGAAATATGCATGTTCTTTATGTATAACATAGAAATGGAAATTTCTATATAAAAATCAACAGTGAAAATTCAGGTGTTTCTTTCAGATTTCTCTTGAACAAATAATTATTCTTCACACAATCCAAGGATTCTGTCTCCTGCTATTACCATTCTACCACCCTTCCCCCACCCTTAACATTTGCTCTGATTTGTTTTAATGCCTGCAGCATTAAAGTGTCTTCACTGTCATGGTTTCTAGCTTGAGATGTTGCATTCTTGCTGTTGTTGATAATCTCATTATAAGAATTAGAGCCTTTTCAGGCAGTCATCTCCCCCCCCCATGCAGCAAATATGCAGCTGATGCACATTTGTTATGTGGAGTCCACAAACCTTCTCTTAAGGGAGCACTGCTGTGAGAAAATATCTTATCTGTAGCTGAGAAAAAGAGATGGCTATGGGTGGAATTTGGTGTCACGATAAAGCAATCATTCCATCAATGCAAGCATTTTCCCCTGCCAGATGGAACAGTCTCCCCTGTCCTCCCCCCACATGCTGTTCTGGGGAGGGGAGCAGAGGAGGGGAAGTCCCATTATACATTTACAACTGCAAAAGGTACCCCTTCAACAGTCTTTCATGACAGGACATAACTGTTTCCCATTCTAAGTGACGATAAGAAGCCTTGCCCTCCTTCTGAACTGGCTATGTGATCACCTTGCAACATGGTTATGCGATCTCTGCTTGACTGGTCACAGTATTTCCTGGCAACAAGAAATTGTTTGTTTGTTTTTTTTAAATGAAGATCAGATCGATAGGAAACAGTTGTTTAAAGAAAAGGGAAGTCAAGTTGTTCTTTTAAGGGAAGAAATTGATCCCTCTGGATTCTGGAAGTTCCCTTTCCAAAGGGGAACTAGCAATATGGTCAATACTGCAAATACCCGCTCCACAATTACTAACTTTTTGAACACTCACATCACGTTTGAGAGACTTTTGTGGTTTTTGTAATTCCCCAATTTCTGTGTAATTCCCCAGTCCAAACACCAAGCAGATTTTGCGAATCGTTCCAGTCTAACTTGTGCTCATCATTTCCCCCTTTTAGTAAATAAATGTAAAACAAGTTTATTTCCTATTCTTCTGTACATAATGTCAGGCTAGATCATACCATTACATTCCAAATATAAATCACATTGTATTGCATATACTATGGTGCCCAGCATATGTGTGTGTGTGTGTGTGTGTGTGCATTCCAACCTGTTACTTGCTTGTGGTCTTTTTCTATAATAATGATATCGCTTTTAACAATCATCTACAAAGATCCTTAGTTCTGTTGGAACTGTAATCTGAGCATTTAACCATAAAGCCAATAAATAAAATAAAATAATAACTTGGGTCCTTAAGTAACTCTGATTTTGGAATTAAAGCTGCAAAGGTTGTGGTTTCTATACACAGGAGTTATCTTAAGTGTGCCAAATTATATAAGTTTATAAATTAAAATACAGATATTAAATCACAAAAGAGCCTAACCAAAGACCTCTGAGCTTTCAGGAAATATGGAAGGAGAGGACACAGGGAGGAGAGGAGGAAGAGGAGAGGAATTGGCCTGCTCAATCCCTAACTCTCTTCCTCTATAGGAATGTTTTAGGAGGAAGAAAATCGAAAAGATTAACTTTCCGTTCCCACTCACCAGATCCAGATAGTGATAAAATGCTCAGGTTCATGTCTGGACATCAGATCCCAAACTATCCCCTCTAGTGCTATACAGTAGAGCAAGGGGAAATCTCCAGGTAACAAGAAAGAAAAATATACAGTATGTATTTCCCACCCCGCCCCCCGAGCCCTATTTCCACCACTATGAAACCTGAACAAGGTTCCTTTTCCAGGCTGTCTGAACTGCCAGACACAAGCACTGTAAGGAATGGTGACATCCTGCAAGACTTAGTTGCAGATCTCTCCATATAACGATACTATTAATTTGAATCTTTGTCATTTATAACTATTTTTTAATAAGCTGATTTCAGTTCAGTGCTGATTTCAGACAGATGCCCACCTGTCTCAAATGAATTAACATGGAGCGAATTTTCAAGAGCTACAAATATTACTATTGTATTTCGGCACTTCAAACACATTAAAAAGAATATATAAAAAGCTGATTTAGACGCAGGAAGAAAATGTACGATTTACATCCATTGTTGGAACCGCTGAAGCTTTAGAAAGCTTACTTTTAAAAATGGGGCTTATACTGCTACGTATCTCACTGTTGCTTTTTTTCAGAAAGAAAAGGGGGAGCCCATATATAGCCCTACCTTTATTTCAAACACTTCTGATCCTCAGAGCATTAAATGTCCTTGCAGAAGATCTCATTGTTCACAAGGACTGTCAGGGCTGTTAATTACTCAGGTGGAGTTAGCATACAGCTCATTAAACCATGTCAAAACTTTCAGTCCTGCTGTACTGTATCATTCCCTTTAGGGGATCTCCTATCAGTATAATTTGATCGTTAAAAATACATCAATTCATATCATAATCTTACACATAGCAAAAAAGGGGGGGGAGGCAATTGTTACAAAATGATTATAATTTTATCCAAAAAAGTGCTGCAGTGAAGTCAAGTGTATGTAATTAACATACAGCGGGTGTATTTTGGTGAAAGGGTTTGCTGGTAAGCTGTTTTTACTGCCTGTTATCTTAACTGTCACAATGCTGTACAGGAGCAAAAACTGGGATTGTTCAGAATATTAACATTTCAATGGCACTTTTAAAAGAAAACCCACATCCATTTGTATAACTTCAGCTGCAATCCTATTCATTCTTGAGTGCATGTCCTATTAAACTTCTGAATCGTTATGTAAAGGATTGGGCTGAAATTTTGGGATCCCAGTGTTCTGGGATTCAGTTCTGTTTTCTGTACAGCACCCTAGAAACCTCTGGCACTTAATAAACATTGAGTAGTAAATGGACACAGATGCATCAGCCTAGGCTCATTCAAATTTACTCATAAGTCTTCTCTCTCGTTTCTCATTAATCTGCAAGGTTTTTAAAGAAAAAAACAAAATACGCAAGGAAGTTCACATTTAAATGTGTATTTAAAAGCATATTTTTAAATTCATTTCCTCTTTAAAAGTGCATTTTCTAAAACATTTTCTCTTTAAAAGTGCCTTTTTGGAATGCATTTCAATACGTTGTGGGTTTTTTTAGCTGAGATCTCAGTCAGAAAATGGGCCCACACAGTGACAGAAGCAGATCTGGAAAATTCACATCAGAATTTACAGAGATTCTCAAGCATTCTTAGCTAACACAATGCACAGCTTTGCTTATTTATTAAAATTATCACACCTTTCCTCCCAAAGGAGCCCAGGGTGGCACACAGATGTGGTTAAGCCCGATCCCATTAAATTCAATTTGAGATATAGAGATATACATAGTCAAAATAAAAAAATTCCTTCCTGTAGCACCTTAAAGACCATATGTGTATCTGAAGAAGTGTGCATGCACACGAAAGCTTATACCAAGAACTATAAAGACCATATGTGTATCTGAAGAAGTGTGCATGCACACGAAAGCTTATACCAAGAACTAACTTAGTTGGTCTTTAAGGTGCTACAGGAAGGAATTTTTTTATTTTGACTATGGCAGACCAACACGGCTACCCATCTGTAACTAGAGATATACATAGTTATTTTTTGTTTTTATACTGATTAATGCCACAACAGACTTTAAAGCAGTTCACAAAGTAATAAAAGTACAAAAAACAAAAGGCATGTGTGCTTAACGCACCATCTCAGTTAAAATCAGAGGGATTTATATATCGGGCCTTGGGAACCAAATTGTTCTGCAGCTTCCTTCCAGCCTGCTACAGTTTTTGCATTTTTTAAAATAAAAATTACTTACTCCCATAACCCATGAAACTGATAAATGCCCCTGGCCTTCTCACAATTTAGACCAATACTGGTCCAAATATATTTAAATGTATTTCAGAACATGTGGAGATCTGTTTGCACACTGAACACGTACCAATTTCTTTAAGTCTCAGACATTATCCAAAGAGATTATGCTTGATTTACCTTTGGTTGTCATGTTGTCTAATGTCAAACGAAATTGATACAATTCACTTGTAACATATTTTAATAATGTGTATCGACACTTACCATCTTTGTTTCTACATCAATCCTGTGAGGTAAGGTCATTCATTCTATTGCTAATTTATTGATCTGAAACTGTGAAACAATGACTTGGTTAATACCACATACGAAACTCTGGACTAAGCATATAATTGAACTAAGGTGTAAAGTTCTGTATGTTGTAAAAAGTGCAACCGAGTCACACATTTTCTGGTTATACTTCTAGCTTAGTGTGCAAACTGCCAATTCATGCATATTTCCTTTCACAGGTTTACATGTCCACTGTGAGTGCGCTTTGGCTTCCAACACGGTGTTCCATTGCGCCAGAAGCGGTTTAGTCATGCTTGCCACATGACCTGGAAAGCTGTCTGCAGACAAATGCCGGCTCCCTTGGCCTGAAAAATGAGATGAGCGCCACACCCCATAGTCACCTTTGACTAGACTTAACCATCCAGGGGTCCTTTACCTTTTTTTTTTAACATGTGTGGCATTCACACATTTCTCCATGAGCAAAATGCGCACACCTTAAAAGCACGGAGAGAAGGGGTGTAAGGGACTTGAGCATCCCCTGTTGGCTCTTGCTTGTAACTTGGGAAGCTGTCTGAAGGCCAGTTCTTTCTCTGCCGTACCTCACTAGCTCCTAAGATGCACTTGACTGTCCTTTTAGTTTTCATATTCTTTTCTGAGGATGTTTTCCAAGGAGCCCTTGAAAGAATCCCAAGGATCAGTGTGGGTGTAATTTAACTTTGGATAGAATCAATTGCAGAAATGCCTAGACTGTAACATTACTTGTTGGGGGCTGTAGTTGTGGATTTTTCAAAGAACGAATCAAGTACTTGATCCTGCACATTTGGCAGTTGGCCAAATAAGATCAGAAGAGCAGTCCATGTGCAACTCTGTCCATGAGATGTGCTTGAAAGTTAACAAGAGCTGCAACCCAAGCCCAATAATATACCTACCAACAGGCAGATAAAATATGTTGAGCCTTTCATAAAAATGTGCTGCCATCTACTACAGAATATAAATACACAATCTGGTTTTTAAAGTCTCGTTTATATTATTATTTTCTGTTTGTGTGTGTAAAATTAGAAAGTGCAGGACAGCCTATGCTCCCACTCTATGCCTGAGAAATTCTTCTCTTTGCTCATAGAACATGACAGAGAACCATTAACAAGTGTGTGGGGGTCTTCCCCCCTCCCCCTTTTTTTGTATCTCGCAAAGAATTGTGTATTGGTAGAAGAGTGATAACCTACAGATTTTTCATAGCCAACCTTCAGGTGGGATAATTCATCTTCAAAAACATGAACTTGAGTTAAAATATTAAACACTCACGTCTGTCTCCGACAGAAGAAATGACAAAGAGTCATACACTCCCGGTAAGAATGACCTATAAGTGTTTTCTGTTTTTCCTCCTACAGGAGCAGTTAGTGTGGAGTGCAATGAAGCGGATCAACAATATGATTCAGCCTGTCTCTGCAGCTTCGTGGTGAAAGAAAGGATAAACTAAAAAACTACCCTCCTACAGCTCTTAGTTCTCGCTTCCCACACTTTAACATCCTCTGTCACCCCTGGCGCTGTTACTGACCCATGTTAAGCTAAACTAAAGGATGATAAGTTTGCTGCCTTTGCCCTTGTCCTGAGGGGCTGCACATTATCCTATCAAGCATCAGAAGCCATTTCGATGGGATATTTGTCAACCTACCCATCCTTTTTAGATCAAATGAAATGGGCAGCGAATTAAAAAAATGTCATTCTCTAAAGGAAATGGATGACGGCTTTTGTTTCTAGTAATAAATTGGTGCCATGGCCTGATAACACTATTTTTGGTATTATATTTGACAGGGTTACTGTTTCCAGTTCATTTAGGAAATAGCAAAGGAAAAACTTTTTATATCCTTTTAATAATGATGATTTATTTTTAGAGTGATATATAGAAGCAAGAGCTGGCAAAAGGGTAGCAGATCCAGAGAAATTGCAACCTTGGCAGTTTATTAATTAACAATCATGAAGCCATCAATTTTAAGAAAAGAAAATAACCATAAAACATGGTACAGATGTGAACATTTTGATCTTCCTTCCCAATTTCATTATCGATATATATTATTCCTTAGGTTTCTTTTTGTATTGTTTCCACTTATTTTCTAACACAATATGGACTCATAGTGCAGTGTGATCTATATACCTTGGGCTAAGGTCAAGGAAAGGAACCATAAGTCACTCCCTTAAATGAATGCTTCAAAGCGAATCTTCTGTATGTAACAGCAGTAAACAGAGATCAGAGGCTGACAGGCTTCCAGCCTCCAGAATCAACTTGAGTTTTAATATTCTCCAAGAATTATTGCTGCATCACCGGATGACAAAATGCTTGCTAAAATGAGATAAAAAGTAAATATTATTCAGCCATGTAGGAATTATACATTTGAGGTTTTACACAAAAAGCACTGAATTGAAAATTAATTCATTTTCAAATGCATCAGTAGATATGCTTGTGCCGTATACTGACAGTGCGATCCTACATATGTCTACTCAGAAGAAAACTCCCATCAAGTTCAGTATGTAGAAGGTGATAGGAATGCAGTGCAATTCTATAAATGTCTGCTGAGAAGAAAGCCATACAGTGGTACCTCAGGTTACATACGCTTCAGGTTACAGACTCTGCTAACCCAGAAATAGTGCTTCAGGTTAAGAATTTTGCTTCAGGATGAGAACAGAAATCTTGTTCTAGCGGCGCGGTGGCAGCAGGAGGCCCCATTAACTAAAGTGGTGCTTCAGGTTAAGAACAGTTTCAGATTAAGAACGGACCTCTGGAACGAATTAAGTACTTCACCCGAGGTACCACTGCATTTGAGTTCAGTGGACATAGGGATGCAGCCTAAGGACCTCTATGCAATGTTTTACAGCTAAGCAGATTTTCTAGAATAATATGTAGGAAACAGTGGATGACTGCTGAGGTGGCATTTAGAGGCCACCAAGGAGCTGAAATAAAGAGGGAGGAACGTCTGGGCTGCCCCTGAAGATGGCTGAGAAACTTCAGCTGGTACAGAATTCAGTGGCCAGGTTGCTCACCAGGGAAGGCGGTTTGAGCATATTACACAGATCCTAGCCCAACTACACTGGCTGCCAATTAGCTTCTGGGCCACATTCAAAACACTGGTTTTGACCTATAAAGCCTTAAATGGCTCAGGACTGCAATACCTCAAGGACCACCTCTCCCCATATAAACAGACCCAGACTCTCAACCATCATCTGAGGCTGCTCCATAAGAGGTCCAGAGGATGGGAACACAAGAATGGGCCTTTTCTGAAGTGGCTCCCCATTTGTAGAATTCTCTCCCAAAGGAGGCTCCTCTGGTGCCTTCATTGTACATCTTTAGGTGCTAGGCAAAAACATTCCTCTTCAACCAGGCCTTTGGCTGATTAATATTCCATGGCCTTTGAAATGTGGGGGGGGGGGCTACTGTGTGTGGGTTTTTAAAAATTATTTATTTTGCTCTTTTATCCTGTATCTTGTAAACCACCCTGAAATCTTCAGATGAAGGGCGGTATAACAGCAGCAACAACAACAACTTATTCCCTTACTTGAGGGCCAGGGAGACACAAAACAACATGGGAAGCAGGAATGTGCAGGTTTTGACTGGCTAGGAGGGCCCAGTGAGAATGCCACTGACTTCAACAGAATGTTCTGGAAGCTCCTAGCCAGCTCAGAGGTAATAGACCAGCACCATGCTGAGCTCAGTCACTCTCTGTTTCACTGCTACCTCATGACTCCCACCACCAATTGTGCTGTTATTTACCCTCCTTGGTCACCATTTAGTAGAAATGCCTCTTGCACACCACCTTATAGAAACCTAGGAAGTTCCTTATACTGCATCAGACCATTGGTCCGTTTAGCTCAGTATTGTTGACACTGACTATCAGCAGATTTCCAGGGTTTCCTAGAGGCACCAGGGGTTGCACCTGAAACTTGAGGCATAACCTCTGCTGGCTAGAAGCAAAGCTATAAGCCTGGTTGAAAATCCTAAAATGCATTTCTCTACCAGTTGTCTCTGCAAACCTTCAGCAATGAGTAATCTAATGTGAAGATGAATTGGGCGGAGGAGTCCTGATCACAACAAAGCATTCATATTCTCCCCTAATACAGTGGTACCTCGGGTTAAGAACTTAATTCGTTCCGGAGGTCTGTTCTTAACCTGAAACTGTTCTTAACCTGAAGCACCACTTTAGCTAATGGGGCCTCCTGCTGCTGCCACGCTGCCGGAGCACAATTTCTGTTCTCATCCTGAAGAAAAGTTCTTAACCTGAAGCACTATTTCTGGGTTAGCGGAGTCTGTAACCTGAAGCGTATGTAACCTGAAGCGTATGTAACCCGAGGTACCACTGTGTTGATCTTTCCAAAATAAGTATCAATTCAGGTATCATGAGTGCCCTTATTAATAGAGGCTAATCAGAGTTAGTTTCACAAGCAAGTTAGAAAAGAGTTCATATGCCAGAAGAAGATGCTTTTCCAAGTTGAATCTTCAGTGGACAAATGACGGGGACCTGAGAGAAGCATTCCATTTTTACTTAAAGAGTCAACAGCAAATGGCTAACAGCAACAGAAGCACAGAAATATATGGTCCTGCACTTCCAGTCCATTTTTCAAGATACACACCAATGGACATTTGAAATCAGATATTGTCCCTTAGTCACCATTAGTCAGATGGTGAAAGCACCATTAACCTTTCAGGATAAATTGCAGCCCCTTGCCATATCAACACATAAGCAGTGTAAATATTAATAGAAAGTTTCTCTATTGAAAAGTGTCCATTTAAGAACCATTTTCTGCTTTTCTAAATGTTTGGGGTTTTTTTATTTCAAATAGACTAGCTGTGATAGCTCAGTCCATCGCCTCTTAATCTCTTGGTCATGGGTTCAAGTCCCACGGTGGGCAAAAGATTCCTGCATTGCAGGGGTGGACTAGATGACCCTTGGGGGTCCCTTACAACACTACAATTCTATGATTCTGTGAATAACAGCATTTTAAAATGAGGTGATAAATTTAGTCACTTTAATTTTGCACGTATTCTGGATTTCTTAAGGTCTTATGCTTATGGATTCCTGTACCAATGAAGATCGTTCAGACTCAAGTGAATGTCCACGCTATGAAAACCGGTGAGATTTCAGCATGATACCAAACTGAGTCAAATACATTCTATGGCCACAGGAACTCTATGCATGTCAGTCCCTCATGTGCCTGTCTGGCAATCATGCATTTGTGATTTTGCCTGGAAACCCCACAGCCTTGTAGTAGGGGTGAGGAACATAGAACAGAAGCGCCAAAGGTTAATATTAGTGAACAAGCACGTCAATCTGAAAGAAGGGGGTCTTTAAGATATTTTGGTGGCAAACATTATGTGTGCAAAAATGCATAGAAAGAGGACATAGTGAGCAGGATTGGAAACAACTCTCTCCAAGGTACCATATTGCTGTCAGTCTCTGTAAGCCTCTATATGTTCACAAAATTATATAGAAATATAAAGGGGGCAGGAGAAAGTGTGTGGCTTTCTAGAGGGGGGGAGACCCTCATTTGGAGGGTTGTGCCCCAGTGAACCTAGTGGAAGAGTCTCCACTCAGTACATGAGCATCAATAAATATTATTTGGATAAATAATGAAGCCTGTGCTTATAGTTTCTATAACCTCACACCTACATGCTCTGAAGTTTCAGTCTCTGCCACAGTTCTTATAGATCAGTAATGCCATATGTCAATCCCCAGCCCCTCTTGGCGGTTGATTGGTAAGAGGTTAAACTTTTAATATTACTTATAACCATGAAATGTTCTATTAACGGGAACATACCACATGGTTCAAGGATGTTTCATTCTGGAAACTGCTGTTATGTTAGGCAAGACTGTAAAACCAAGTTTTATGTGAGCTGTTCTGTAAAATACTAACATCAAGATAACTACATGAATCAAAGCCTACAGAACAATTTATTATTTGATTATATGGCTGGAGACTTTATGGTGGAAAGCCTCTAAACATGAGCTGTGATCACTTTAGTGTACAAATACTTTAGGTCAGGATTAACCTACTCTAAGTCCACCCCCCAGCTGCAATCATGCAAGATTTAAGGGACAGTTACCTAGTTTGGAACCGTATGTTGCTGCTTAATTATAGGGAAATGAAAGGAAACTGTAAAGGATTCAAAGTCTAGAGAGTCTATGGCCAAAATTCCTGACTGGAATTTCTCCTAACCTGAGGCATTGGATCTTGGGGAATTGCAATGCCCAGGGATAGGTCACCTCTTAAATTCATCATTTTGGGATGAGTCCTCAGAGTGTTAATTGGTGGTGGAAGGCTAAATATCAACAGGTGAGCAGCTGAGCCAGGATGGATTACATTTGTTTGAAAGAACATTCTTTTGTCATTTAACTCTATCTGAAAATACACTCAAGCAGTGCTTGGAGTGGGGTGAAGTGGGGTGCCATGCCACTTTCTTTCAGCTACACTTATAACCACTCTATACCAGTTTAGGTGTCCTGTTATGGCCTGAGACTCACAGGTCAACTGATGGAAGCAGGGACTCCGACTGGTAGGAAGGGTCACTTTACCATGGATGGAGAGATGGATGGATGGATGGATGTGGAAAGTGCTGGCTGCAACATTCTTACTGAAGGAGAGCTGTTGTCTTGGCAACAGACATGTAGGAACTCGCCATGCCCCTTAGGAGAGTCCAAAAAATGATATCAGCACTGTTGAGCCAGCAAGGGTGCATCTATTATGAAACTTAAGCTTCACGGCTCCTGATCCCAGAGGGGGCCCAGATGCGACTTTAGTCCACATTGCTTTACAAAAATAAAATGGGTCTAGTAGATGTGGTTTGAGCCACATGACTCAAATTGATTGTTTTTTGTTGTTGTATATGTTTCAACAATTCCAAAGTTTGAGAGTCAGTAGCACAGATGTTTTAAAGGTTGTTGTAAACAACCCAAATGAAGAAGATAGCAGTGGTTACCCAGACCTCATTGCTGGTTGTGAAGGGGTCCCCATAACAGTTCCAGCTTCAGGGCCCCCAAAATGTAGGTCAGCCACTGTGACCCAGTCTCTCTCTCTCTCTCTCTCTCTCTCTCTCTCTCTCTCTCTCTCTGTGAGAGAGAGAGAGAAAGAGAGAGAGAGAATATTGCGCCACTCTTTCTTTTCTGGTTTGCTCATATCTCACTGTGTCATGCTCTGGGCACAACAGTTTAAGAATGATATTGACCAACTTAGATGTGTCCAGACAAGGGCAAAAAATGATAACAAGGGAACTGGAAACCTATGAGAAAAGTTGAAACAGTTGGTTAAATTTAGCTTGATAAAAAAGATGGCTAGGAGGAGATAAGATGGAGAATAAATTTCTGTTGTTCCAGAGGTTAGGGCTCAAACTAATGGGATCAAATTACAAAAGAAAAAAGGCCAGGATTCTAAATATTAGGAAGAACTTCCTAACACTATGAGCTGTTTGACAGGTTGTCTTGGAAGATGATGGCGTTTCTTTGTTAGAGGTTTAGATCAGGGGTCAGCAAAGTTTTTCATCAGGGGGCCGGTCCACTGTCCCTCAGACCTTGTGGGGGGCCGGACTATATGGGGGGGGATGAACAAATTCCTATGCCCCACAAATAACCCAGAGACACATTTTAAATAAAGGGACACATTCTACTCAGGTAAAAACATGCTGATTCCCAGACCATCGGATTCAGAAGGCAATTGGACAGGATCCGGCCCCCGGACCTTAGTTTGCCTACCCATGGTTTAGATTAAACAGAGTCTGGATGGCCACTAAACAGGGATTTGGGTGTCAAGAGTCTCTTGCCTCATTAGGGGAGTTGAACGAGATGACCTTTGCAGCCCCTTCCAAGTCTATGGTTTTATAAAGCCTGTACTACTAGACAGGACTCTCCTAGCCACCACTACACCTTTTCATTACTTATTGGGTAAAGAGAAGGAGCAGCAGAAAGGGCCAAGAAAAATCTTCAAACTTCAGCCAAGCACAGACAATTGTTCAGGCAAATGCACAATTCATCCCACACATGCAGGGATCATGAAACTGTGGTCCTTGCACATAGGTGCATCCAAGGTCTTACTACAGCCTGAAGCCTTCTGTGGTTTTTACATGACCGTCTGTAACATCTGTAGATGACACTGTGTGGGTCTGTTCAGAATGGGGGTTGATCCTAATCGTGCCAGGATCAGCAGGGAATCTTCTAGGCACATCATGCTTTCAATCTGTAGGCCTCAGTGATTTGTAATTAATCCCCTTTAAAAATTGATTGAATTGAGAATATCCAGAGGACCTCCTTTTAATTAATCAATTTAAAAGATCAATTACAAATCAGATTTGGGAAGAGGGACAAAGGGATTCTGCCCATCACAAGTGCATATATGATCACTATAGAGATGGACAAATCAAAGTTAATATCCATTGTCTTTTTCAGATATCTTTAAAGAAAACCAGGCAGAAAAATATTTTTCCCCTTAAAAGCCAAAATATGTGCTAGATTAAAAAGAGCATGATTCAAAAGTGAAGTTCTTTAACTCCAGCTGGAGAGGGTAAGTATGTGTTAAACAGTTAGACCCTCCAACTCACATCAATGGGATTCAAATAGTGATAAGATGCAGAAGAGAATAGAATTCCTATACCTTTAGCATTTTGTGTCTTGCAGAGATTGAAGACAACGCCGGCTGGAAAAAAATTCAGACACTGAAAAAATTCTAGACACTTAGTAAAGTTATAGGGTTCTTGTCATCCTTTGCATTTGTTCAACCTAGTTTCAGAACACTTAATGGTATTCCTTTTATTTAAGAAAATGTATATCCTGTTTTTTGATTAGAAAATAGCACAGAAGGTGGCTAACAGCATCCAAAAGTGCAATATCAAGACAATTAACATTAAAACATTAGAGTAGTTTTAAAACACCCACATACCCACATACCAACAACAGCTTCTTTATGGTAATGATAGAGGCAGCAAACATTAAACTACTTCTTCTGGAAAATGGGGGTCCACTGCAATAAATGAGATTAACAAAGTAAGTTGTTTGAAGATTGCAGTCAAATAAATATTTTATGGAGTTCGTGGATTGCTTGCTAAAGGCCTGCCATATACCATTCCCTCAAAATATTGTAAACTTGGACTTACGTGCAAAAAATGCACTTAATTCATTTATGAATACAGAAGGACAACACATAAGGGTGGATATAGATTTGCTTTTAATCAACAACCTCCCCTATCCTTTAGTTGATCTCTTAACAGATAGGTAACAGGAAAGAGATTTCTGAATGCTGTGCAGAATCTGACTGAAAGGTCTATCATGACTGAAAGAGTTTCTGATCCAAGAAAATGGGCACAGATACCAACCTTCTGATTCACACTCTCATATTCTGATTTACAGCGATGTTTGGAGATGGCAAACAGGCATCAGATTAATAATATAGAAGTACAAATGTAATATACTGAACTAAGGTAGGCTAGGCAGATACACAATATAGGTTAAAATATACCAAGGTAAACTATGGAAACTAGCTGGCCTGGCTCTGCTCACACTAAAAGTCATTAAAAAAATTAGTGGAAGAAAAGTTAAGCATAAAAAATCAGCACTTTGGGAAATACTGACAATTTTATTACTATGGAATGTCTTCCTCAAAGAGGTATGACTATAACTGAGACGGCCTAGGTTAAGACATTTTAATTGTGTGCACATTTTAAACGATTATGCTGCTTCAGACTGTTTTTAGCTTCTTTCACCGATGGAGAATGTGTGCCATCCATATTTTGCTGTACTACAACTCCCATCATCACCTTGACCACTAGCATGCTGGCTGCATCTGATGGGATTTGGAGTCCCAGGAACATTTGAAGGGCTCCCATCCTTGCTATAGCCTTTTGTTGCCTCTCCGCCAGTAAATTGTTATGAAGGATGTTACTGTATTGCACATTTGCACGTTGAATATTTCTTTGTCTTTTTTCACCATCGTTGGATGGAGAATGCTTTAGAAATATTTCCAATAAACACATTAAATCTACTCCATCCTAGAAGTGGTAGTGAATGTTAGTGATGCACCAAATGTCAAGGAAATAAACAACTATCTGACTTTTAGAAGACATCTGAAGGCAGCGCTGTTTAGGGAAGTTTTTAAAATTTGATGATTTACTGTGTTTTTAATATCCTGTTGGGAGCCGCCCAAAGTAGCTGGGGAGGCCTGGCCAGATGGGTGGGCTATAAGTAATAAATTGTTGTTGTTGTTGTTGTTGTTGTTAAGTGATTGCACCCAATGGAAGTCCAACTCAGAGTGGACCTACCAAAGGTAGGTCTACTTTGAGTAAAACTTAGTTGGATAGAACTGTAACCATTTATATTGGGTGGAATTCGACATTGTTCTAAGACAACTGCTCCACCAGGACAAGCATTTCTGCCTGCAAGGTGGATTGATCCTACCCCTCCCCACAACACACCGTTCTGGGGTTTCTTCTGACTCCCCGTCCTGAGCCAATTTTGAGGAGCGCAGGGCTTCCACTGGCAGAATCTCATCCATTATTCTTAACTTAGGTTATTTTACTTTACTTGTTATTCCATCAAAAATTGTTCAAATGTCTATATCTCAATGGGGCAAGGACAGGGTCAGAGGTGAGGGGCAGGGAGTGTGCGAGGGAAGTGCAAAGGGGGTGGGGAGAGGGGAAACAGTTATCTCAGATAAATCTCCAGTAAACTACTGATAACAACAACAACAACGTATTCAGGAAGGAACACCTTTCGTCCTCACTCTCTTTAGAATCAACTTAACACTGAAAGCTGGTAGTCAGATGAACAGGGTCTGAACCCTCAGAACTTCTCTGTGCCCTTGATGGAAGTGGCAAAGACCCAAGTGACTCAGAGAACTCTGAGTTCAGCCATTTAACTGCGGGTGTGGGTTGAAGAAGAAAGCTGTATGAAACTGCAAGAAGCAAAATATACTTAATTCAACAATTTTGGCATTACTACTTCGTCTATGGCTGTAAAAATACATTGTGTTTTCTTTGAGACTATAAAAAAAGACTGTTACAACTTGAAAGCTTATGTTTACTTGTAAAGACTTCGTACGCTTGCTTGTCCAACTCTTTTTCATCTCCTGGTTTTTTGTTTTGTAAAAAAATAAAATAAATCCACAGTGTGTTACCTGAAAACCAACCTTTATTTGGCAAGAGATGTCGTGCTGAATTCTAAAAAATGAAGGAAATCACAACTAAGTGCAGATATTTTTGCCTGAATGGGAAATGCAATTTTATTTTTTTCTGTGGGAAATTCTCTCTCCCCCCCCTCTCTCAGCCCACCCCCCAGAACTTGCTTATAAGTGTGTGCACAAAATGCTGTTCTCAAAATAATTTTGGACCAGATCTAGACAGGTTAGTTATTTGAACTTAGTTATCATTTAAACCAAGGAACCAAGTTAGCAAACATCTAAGCCCCACTGATTTTAGGGGCAACCAAGTTTCACTAACTTAGTCAATAACCAATCCTTTGTGCTTGTTAAAATGATAGATTATAGATTACTTCTATTTGGTTCTATAAACTTAGGGTTGAATTAACCGTATTATTCTACCATGGAGAGGGAGCGGGGGGAAGAAGAGAGAGGGAGAGAGAGAGAGAGATTATAAACAAGAAGAGAGCTAGGGAAAATATACACATCTGTGTCCCTGTTCCAGTTTTATCTCAGATTTATATTTTCCTATGTCTTTGTTTCCCATTTTAGGAAATGACATTTGTATAGGGAATACCCGTTATCATATGCTAAATTCTGGAACACCATTTCTCTTTCCAAGTGTAAGGCAATACAACCACCTTTCCAAATATGTCCGGGCAAGGCTATGCATTACCAAGACACACTGTGAAAAACTTTTTTTTAAAAGGCAAAAGCCTTCCCCACCCCATAAATATCATTTCACCAAGAGGAGGGGGAGGGAGAAAAGAGGAGGTGTGAAAATGCCTTGAAAATGCAAAATTAAGAACACAGGTCCATAAGGACAAAAAGTTCCACACTTGCGATCTTCTTCTGAACTGTGACCTGCGCTTTGACTGGGCACTAACTGCAGCATGCTTGCCTCATCAGCCACCGTCATAGCCACCCCAGGGTATAAATCTCCAGCAGGGAGCCAGCTCCATTTCCTTCATCCTCAGCTACACAGCATCCCACTGCCTCTTCTACGCTCACTGCCGAGACCCTGCCGAGAAATCAGCATGCAACCCAAGAAAGCATCCTTTCCTCTGGAATAAAAATTAATATTACTTGTCATATTTCATGTCTGAGCTCTTTTCATGCTTTATCCTCTGGTAATGAGGGCTAAATTACCAATATTAGTAGATTTTCATGGCTAGCACAGAAAGAGCTGTTACCAGAATAAATGTTTGCATTGCTTCTGTTGGACACAGGCTTTGCTAATGCAGCTTTGCTAATTATTTCTAAATAGGCAATAATCTGCATCCCCTAGCGCTGGGTAGTGGATTGGCCACGTACCTGCTATTTCCCTTATTTACATGTTTTACAACTTTATCAACTACACTAATTACACTCTGAACACTGTTTAAAATTTTCTGTTAATAGAGATACAATGATGCACCAGAGGATGTGTATTTATGCCATAATTACGCCTCTGTTCCTGCGATGCAGTCTCCAATTAGCTGTCGACGGTGGCACAAGCAGCTGCCTGGTATTCTAAAGCAGTGAAACATCTGCACAGAGGATGATAGCTCACATGGATTTTTATTTTTTTTAAGCCTAGAAATTTACACCCAAGGGAGTGCAGACAAATAGGAGCCTGTCATGTGTAGGGATGATTAGAAATCCTCACCATGGCAACATTGGAGCAGCCATGTCACAGAGTGAGGGGACACATGTCTGATGAAAACGCTAAAAACACTTGCCTTCCCCCACCCCCAGAGCTTCAGGATTCCCAACTTCCCTTCCCTCCCCCCTTGCTTTCTCTCTCTCTCTCTCTCTCTCTCTCTCTCTCTCTCTCATCCCCACAACCCCCAATCCTTCTCTTTGCATCTAAAGGCAAAGCAAGGAGCAGGTGAAAAGGCCAAAATATTCAGCCCATGTAAGGTAGATGGCACAAGGGCATTTTGTGATTGAGAAACGGCAAACAGCGTAGCAAATGCAGATCTTACTGGGTAATGTGAAAAATATCCAGGGGTTATTTGAGCATCACCAACGCCACCTATTTTGCAGGGAAGTTGGCCGGGCAAATGTGGTGGGATAAAGAAGGTGTGATGGGGATACAGACAAGTTTAAGGAATAAAGTCAACATGCTTATCCTGCAGGGCATTTGGTGGCCACCTTTCAACCTGCATTAATTCCAACGAATCCTCTCTGAATGCTTAGAAGAGGAGCAGGGGTGGGGATGAGGGGGGAGGACAAACATCTGCTAACCTGGTGTCAAGGCCTTCCCTGGTCATGAGCCGCTTTTGCAATCAGCCATTCTTTGCAAAGAATTGGGGGGAGGGGGGCGCTTGCTATTATTCAACCTTTTTAAAAATATTGAAAGCCTTAATTATTGAGATACGTTAATTATAACATGCTCCTTCCAGGATACTACTATGGATTCTACCATATCTGTTGAGTAGAATAGAAATGCTATCATAGGAAGGACAAAAGAAAACAAGATTTAGATTTGAATTCCAAGGCATCGGGGTAGGTCTGATTTCACAACCTTAGATCAGAATTGACCCCCTTATCATTTTGTTGTGGGGAACTGAGTCTGATTGGGGTAGGGGCAAATCTCTTTCCTACCCCACTCCCCCCCCCAAAAAAAATATATATAAAGTGTGTTTTGCCTGAAGATTTGAGTTCAGGGACGAAGAAGATCTGAACTTTGAACAGAGCTGCATATGGACCATAGATTTAAAGGAAATTTCCTCCTCAAAGAATACCGGAAACCTCACAGGGCTACAGCCACTCTGAGGTGTTTTTGTTGCATTGTTTGTTTGTTTTCTACTACCAAACAGTGTACACTTTTTGTGAAATAAATAAATAAATTTCCAGCACCCTTAACAAACAGTTTATTATAGTTGTTGTTGTTATTTGGAGGGATGTACTTTAAATATCCATTAAAATGTATATAATGCATGCAGCCACAGTGAAAGATCTTTAGCTCTTTAGATCTCTGGACCAATATGATCCACATTTTGTGTGGGGCTATTTCCCTACCCAGTCCTGCTGCCGCCGGAGAAGCGAGAAGCAGCAGTGGCAGTTTCCAGTGAGATCTCACAAGATCTCACATAACTCTCATGAGATCTCGCCAGAAGCTGCTTCCACACAACCCAGTAAGTAGCAGCAGGATGATGGGGCAGCAATGTACTCTTTCACCTCTGGCGGTGAAATGGAATTGCCCATGCCAATTTACTGGAAATCACCCAGAGACCTATCTGATCTGCCTTCTGCACTCCCTTCCTTAAGCTGAGCACCTCATTCTGTGAAGAATTGAGTGTAAAAGGAGGGGGAAGTATAGCAGGGAGGGGAAACCACAGGCCCAGGACCAAATGTGGCATACCTGGATCTGAAACCAGGACACACATATTCTGCTGTGCTCCAAAGTGCTTTCTTCAGGGTGTGATCCCATGTGCATGATTATGACCCCGAAAAGGCACTTTTTAGGTGGCTACAGCATGGCCCAAGAGCACATGGTATTGTGACACCCAACATGGCTGGTGAGATCTCACACGAAAAAAATGAGATGTCCCATTTTTCCCCCGGGCACTTGGCAGGTATGATGTGGCTATCCAGGCATTTCTATCTGGTCCTTTGGATTTTCCATAAGCCATTCCCCTTTTACAGCTATACCCCACCCCTTACCGACCACCTTCTTCTAATGTTTTTACCTGCCTGGAATATGTCCCTGAGCTCTAGTAACACTTTTTCCTTATCTGGATGGAGGATATAGGTCAGTGTGGGAGTATGTGTAGAACCTGGCCTAGTGCAGAAAAGTAAAATCCGCATTCATTGCTCTGCCAACTTTTGCCTCTGGCTTCACCGACCTCTGGCACGTGGCCCCCAGAATACGATCCAGAAACGCATGTAAACCCTCAGACTGAAGGAGGTTCCCCATTCCTGCTTTGTAGGTATGTGTAGCCTTCCCTAGCTGAGAGCAGACAGTGGTTGCTTCTTGCTGCTGACATCATCCCACCATGAGCATCAGGCACAGAGAGAAAGGGTGAGTTGGCAAGTGGCTGCATAGGATTGTAGCCTTAATTATCTCTGATAGAACTTTAGCAGCAGGAAGAGAAGGGGAGTAGATATGTTCCGATTCAGATGTGCCAAATTCTTGAGTATTAAATATAAGATGTCAGGCCTAACCAGTTCCTTCTGAAGTACAGTAGTTCTAATATGCAGTTCCCACCCCCTGATGATGTGGCTCTGGACTCTTAGAAAAATATCCTTATTTAAATAATTAAAAAATAACAAAAGCACATACAGTGGTACCTCGGGTTACTTACGCTTCAGGTTACATACACTTCAGGTTACAGACTCCGCTAACCCAGAAATAGTGCCTCGGGTTAAGTACTTTGCTTCAGGATGAGAACAGAAATTGTGCTCCAGCAGCGCAGTGGCAGTGGGAGGCCCCATTAGCTAAAGTGGTGCTTCAGGTTAAGAACAGTTTCAGGTTAAGAACGGACCTCCGGAACAAATTAAGTACTTAACCCGACGTACCACTGTATATAAAACTGAGAAACACAGTAAGGAGATTAAATTTTAGCACAGAGGGCCCTAAACTAATTTATGAGGGGAGAAATAAAAACAAAAAAAGTTTTTAAATTATTTGAAAATATTAATTATTCAGCTACATTTCACAGAAAGCTGGTATCTTCTCAGTCTGGTCCCTCAGAGCCATGAAGATCTTGTTATTTGGTTTTATGTAATTACTGCCCCCCCAAAAAACCTCTATTAAATCATACCTAGACATGCCATGCAATTCCTGTATTTGATTATAATTTCTTGCATTAAAATAATATACAGCAATACATAATCTCCAAAGTTCCTATGTGTGAAACTCTGATCCTAGGAGATTTTAGACTGGATTGGGGGAAAATGTTTTCTCATTCTCCATCCAGCCATCTATGGCCCTTGAACATCTTCTCAGAGGGGACTAAATATGGGATTGGTGAAGATCACCTGCTCACCATTTCCGTAGCCCTTCTGTTTATGGAAACCTTACTCCGTATCTAACCCAGGGATGAGGAACTGCACATCCTCCAGGCCTCAGTTCCCACTACATTCAAGTCACAGGGTAAACACATTTCTTTTGATCTATCTATCTAAAATTATGTTATTAGATAGATCTTTTGATCTATCTAAAATCATGTCTAAGTCCCATGAAAACCCAGGGAACAAATTAATCATGACTACTTAAAGTTCCACTGCTTTCAGGAGAACTTTCTCATAACTTGAGCTGAACTGAGACCATAGGATGAGGCTCCAACCTAAAGCACTTGGTGGCCTTTGATGCACAGACACACCAGTAACTGACATACTAACAACTGACAGCTCAGTCCATGCAATGACACTGTGCCGAACGATGTCCCACCACTGAAAGCAATTCCCCCTTGGCGTGCATCAGAGACGCTGTGCATGTAAAGAGCTTCTGAGTTGTGGTATAGAAAGCAGTTCTGAAGAATGTGGGTATTACTGTCTCACTTATTGCAGAGTTTCCCATGGTTTCATTTGCATAAACTATTTCCCCCCCACATTTGTGTGCAGCTTCTCTGAATTTTCTCTGTATTCATAGTAGCAGCTCTGGGCTGACTGCTTTGCGAAAAGAGGCGTTAGTTACACTGCACTTAGATATTCCTTATACAATGACAAATTATCTCCTGGAAAAAAAATGTGAAAGTTTTGGTTGTCTTCCGCCCCATTCAAGATATTCCCACATTCTCCTGTTTTACTGTATATAGTCAGTGCAAGATTGTGTGGTACCGCAGAGTGCTGGTGTCACCACACTGTATGCCCAGATCTCGCTTATTATGCATTACACAAACCTTGCTTTCCAGTTCTCATACAGGCAAGGATAGTGCTGAAGAGCCACTGTGTGTCAGTGCAAGGACAGAGTTTATCTGATAAACAAGTCATTTTTGGAAACCGTCGAAGCTCCTACTGTGAAACATTAAACGTGGCCCCTGTTAGATACACAGAATGGGGGGTTCTGGTTGACTGAACACGGGCTGATAAGCTCCACACAGCTCTGAATGCTGTTTGCCCACATACTAATGTTAAACAAAAGAACTGCAGACTGCAAAGAAAGGATGCAGGTCAGACAACTAAATTGCTTAAACCCTTAGGCAGCCTTCTGAAAAGAAAAGGCACGAAAGACGACGATATGTGCTGTGCTTTTAAGCAGAATTGTTCTCTGTTTATTATCCTGGTTAAGGAAATTGTGGCAAACAGCTCACTAGACTATATATACCCCAAGTAAGATGAGAAGGACCACTCTCTGCTAAACCAGGTGCAATATGCCACTGGTCATTACACAAATGGCTCTCTTTCTGTTTTGCATGACTTCCAAATTATGAACACAATAAAAAAGTGACAATAATAGAACTGTGCATGGCAATGACAAGCACAGAGCTCTTGCGTTGTTTTTCACAAAATCATCTGGCTTGCCTTTGAGAGCTTTCAGGTAATAACCGTCTATCACAGGAGTAACCCACTTTGTTCCATTAAAACTTGGTTCGATTCCCATTGTAACTGTGCTCAAGTACATTAGACTAACAGTTTTGTGATACACCTGTGGCAAAGCATATCATTCTGACAACAGCTGAAACAGAGATATGATCTCATTATTTACCTTCTATTTCTAATAAAATAAAATATTGAACAATGCTTGAGTGGAAATCAGCTCCAGAGAGTTAGAGGACCTCCAGACCAGCGTGAAAGGTGTCACTAGGAGTGGGAGGAGGAAGAGGAAATCATCATCTTCCACAAGCAGAGGTGTGCAAAAACACAAGAGCACCAACTGGATTTCACCCCTATAGGTTCAGGAACTATTTAGCATGTAGAAAAAGCCTAGCAAAGGAAACACTTTTAAAATTGCTGTTTGGCTGCCCATCCTGAAAGGATCAGGCCCTGGAGATGTTGCTGGATGGGGATGGAACATGTCTAGCATTGGCATGTAGATACATGCACACCATATGAATGCTGGGACAGGCAGTGGGGGGGGGAGTTTACATTTTGCATACATTTTATAGGCATTTGGTCCCTAAGATACACATTTTGTATGCCAGTCAGTAAATTTCCTTCTAAAATGGACATTTCTGAACATTCACATTTTTCTCTCTTAAAGCTCCCCACCAAAACTACATCACAACATTCAGGGTAGTGGGCAATCCAGCTGATAGCTGCATTCCAATCTGATAAAATTTTGAAAATGGTGGAATCAGCTGCTTTACTTTAAAATTCAGACTGAGTAAATTTCTTCTCCACCCCAATACAGTGGTACCTCAGGTTACGAAAGTAATTCATTCTGGAAGTCCGTTCTTAACCCAAAACCGTTCTTAACCTGAGGTGCACTTTCGTTAATGGGGCCTCCTGCTGCCTCCGCTGCGCAATTTCCGTTCTCATCCTGGGGCAAAGTTCGCAACCTAAGGTAACTACTTCCGGGTTAGAGGAGTTTGTAACCCGAAGCATTTGTAACCCGAGGTACCACTGTACCCATCTCACTCATTTCTGTCCCATGTTTGGCTATATTGATGGTTCCTGACCTATTTTATATATTTTATTGTTATTATTAGTATTTGGTTATAAAGGGGAGGAAAAAGCCAAAACACAAAATAATGTAATTTTGCTAAATATGGTCCTAGTTCGGCCCATTTACGGGTGTATTACCTCTAACTCCAAGTTTGGGTTTTGTGTCCCTCAACACATCTACTTTTCCCTTATATGCCTGCAAAGGATAAAGCACTAGAGGAGAATGATGGCCTTTCCTGAACTGGAATAGCCATTATGCTAAAATAACTACAGAAGAGGGAGGAACTGATAGGTGTGATTTCTGCAGACTAAACACCTTGTTGAGGAGTCTAACCTCTCTTGCTTCCTACAGCAAAGCTTCTTTCAAACCTCTTTGCAAGTCAGAACACAGAGATCAGTTTTTTTAAAAAAAAATCACAAGGCAAAAGAGCAACAACTATTTCTGGATTGGTTCAGAAGCAGCCTAACCATGGAAATAAATAGCCAAGGTCTTTCCTAAAGCTGGGCTTCTGTTTTTCTTCCTCTGTTAGTCAACTCTGAATGACTAACACAACAGAAAGTGATTGAGCCTTCCCACAGGCATCTTGAAACAGCCAAGACTTCCCCTAGTGCTTGAAGGCATATTGTAAATAGGTCATTCTGGCCTTCCAAATGATGGCACTCCAGGGTGTTGGTAAAAGGTAAAGGGACCCCTGATCATGAGGTCCAGTCACAGACGACTCCGGGGTTGTGGTGCTCATCTCACTTTACTGGCCAAGAGAGCTGGCGTACAGCTTCCGGGTCATGTGGCCAGCATGACTAAGCTGCTTCTGGCGAACCAGAACAGTGCACGGAAACACCATTTACCTTCCCACTGGAGCGGTACCTATTTTATCTACTTGCACTTTGATGTGCTTTTGAACCTTAGCCTAAAAACATCCTGCTTCTCATGCCTGCAGTTCGAACCTCAATTGAACTGAAAAGAGCACCTGAAGAGGGACCTCAGATACTGACTGACTCATGCATACAGGAGATCACCTCATCCTTCAACTAGGCTCCTGGAAGTGTACTTTCATTGGGCAAATTATCTTCCTGGAAATGTAACAAGAAGCATAGAATTGTTATTCCTAAACTGCAATTTTCTGTTTCTTAGAACCTGTGGATCTGTCCTTGGCTGAATCTGAAAGGAAAGAGAGTGCAGCAATTTATTGTGTTTAAGTACTGCAATTGCACAGTGCAGTACTTAATGCTGAGTACTTAATCACTGGTATGTGTTAAATTATTGGCTAGGGGATTATGTTAATAATGAGTTCTTGGGCAAGAAAGCAATGTAGCTTGTTATGCTAGAGCAAGCATTCTGGGTTTCAGAAAAGTGTACAACAGCACATCAGCTCTGGCAGCTGCAAAAATGTTCTCCAGCCTAAACAGGCTCTAGCTAGCTTGACTTCAGAACTGTTAGTGTAAAGATCCTTCCAGCCATGCCCTGGCTGCAGGCTACTTCCCTACTTCTGCAAAGCAGTTGGGTTGGTTTTACTTTCAGTTTTGTTTTTTCCTACCACTCTCCATCAGTTAATGACAGAAGAAATTGCATTCAAAAAGTATCAAAGGGAAGAGACATACAGTACTGGTGAAAGTCTCATATGTGCAAACATTACCTTACAGTACAGTGGTACATTGGTTTGCAAACAGCCTAGTTTACAACCATTTTGGATTATGACCAATTCAAACCTGGAAGGGTTTGTGAAATTTTTTTTATTATGACCTGTTTTTTGTTTGTTTGTTTGTTTGTTTGTTTTTGGATTACGGACAATTTTTTTTGGATTACGAACCGTTTTTATTTTTTTGGAGGCCCCACTGGCAAAAGCACGCCTTGGGTTACGACCTGTTTTGGCTTACGAATGGACCTCCGGAACGGATTATGGTCATAAACCAAGGTACCACTGTACTTCTGAGGTGACTGGGGAATTTCCTCATTCTACAAATCGTCCCACCAGGGGTCTGCATGCCAATAGTTTTCCTGGGTGCATACAACTGAATTAAATAAAGCCCAAGAGAATACATCAGGTGGTAACTCTTGCCATGTCTCCCTGTCCCCTGCCATCGCAGATACAACTCCCTTTGCCATCTCACAAAGTTAAGGTTAGCTCAAAAATCTGCACCCACCAACATTCTAAAGACCTGAGAATGAGGCAGAAAAATGGAAGACCATTGCAGGGGAAGAAAACTCTCGAGAATCTAGAGGTCAGATTTTGGCACCTTTTCCTCCTATTTTTTCGGTACAGAGAAAAATTGGCAAGAAGCTGCCTCAGAGCCAATTCAATCTACCACTTTAGCTAAAAAACTGTAAAGGCCAATCAAGGGCAATACTGCCTTTGGGCTATTTCAACCTCAAGCTAAGCTAGTCATGTGCTTCCCCACATGTGTTCTACTAAGGGCTACATTTGTCTGCTGACATGCCACTATGCCTAACCGTAGTGCGCCAAACATAAGATCAATCCAGCCCAGGGCAATGCATTGCACAGCCCACCTGGCATGAGCTGAAGCAGTCCCTGGTAAGCAAAAAACAAAGAGGTCGACTTTGGTACATTGAAAAGCCCTCCAAAAATGATTAAAGATCATTTGAGACCTTTTGTTGCACAGTCTAAAAGGCACTATTTTGGTAAGAGACCAACATCTGCAGAAAAAAGACTGCTGTGCTTGAGTAGACTCCATGTATGATTAAAAACCTGATCTTCCATGGTTCTGCATCATACACTGAAAGCCAACTGTTATGTACTGAGTTGAATAGGATCCAAAAGGCAGCAGTCTGATTGGTCCTAGAAAAATAGGGTCCAGAATGCAGCAGTCTGATTGGTCCTAGAACGATGCAGCAGTATGATTGGTCCACAGGAGTCACCCAATCCAGCTCCAGGTGGAAGTGAATCCGCAGCCTGATTGGCCTACAGGAGAATCCCAGAATTAGCCAATTACGTGCGGCCCATTGTGTAAATAATGTATATAAAGCAGATATTTTGGGGGAGCTTCCATTCCTCTTAACCGCTATGAGCTGAATAAAGAGCATGAAATCCAGACTCGACTCCGAGTATATTTCACCAACTCAAGCAGAGAAGGCTGCATGCTGCAGGCCTTCAGCTCTCAGTGTACAGGAGGGCCACGGAATCAGCAATAGGGATGTGTAGCAGGAAGATTTGTCCATGGACTCAACCCTGTTCTTCCCCTCTGCTGTAATAGTCACATGGGGGTGGAGACTGTGTGAATGTGGCTGCTGTTAAAATGGGATCCTGAAATTCCCCACCCAATTCATGGAAAGAGTAGAATTCTGTTGAATATTCTCTGTGGGACTGAATAGTGGAGGACTTAAAAGGGAAACTCTGAAAAAAATTAACATAAAAATCTTTTTGGAGAATTTTTGGCATATATATATATATATATATATATATATATATATATATATATATGCAGGTTTTGGTGTCTTCGGGTGTCTTCCCGTGTAAGAGTCGGGGTGTCTGTGCGACGTTTCGACGAGGTCTCACTCGTCATCTTCAGGCTGGTGCTTTCGGCTTCTTGTTACTGGAACAGAGGTTCCAGTAACAAGAAGCCGAAAGCACCAGCCTGAAGATGACGAGTGAGACCTCGTCGAAACGTCGCACAGACACCCCGACTCTTACACGGGAAGACACCCGAAGACACCAAAACCTGCATTCCTGTACCCGTGAAAATCTACGAAAGCAAATATATATATATATATATATATATATATATATATATATATATATACACACACACACACACACACACACACACACACACTAAAAACAGCAAATGGCTTATTGACCTGGGTGTTCTTGTCAGAAGTTACTTTGGGAGCTATTGTATTTTCAATGTCATTGTAAAGGGCTTCCTCCTCTAGGGGAGTCTCCCTAAAAATATTTTTTCATTGTTTTTACACTAAAGCTTCTTCTTTTTTTTAAGCCACAATTTTTCCAATATTAGAAAAAGATCATATCAAGTGGGTTTCCAAACCCTCCATGAATCATTTGAAACTTGTAAACTGTAATACCCGTTATCATATGACAAAGGAAATATATACCCTGTTTTTAAACAGCATTGCACTGAGCATGCCAAACAAATGAATTGCTAGCATTTGAGGCTGGTGGGCTGCATCATCAAAATATTTTTGAAAGGGTAATTTCACAATATACGTTTCCTGCTCACCAACACACACTTTTGCACATCTTAATGTTCTGTGGATAAAATGTGCTGTGTCAACAAAAATGTCTTTTAGCACTGAAAGTCTGATTTTATATTCCACTGTGCAGAGGCATAATATCCAGCCTTCCAGCCCTGGCACAAGGAGAACATTGTTGATTTGGCAGCATTCAAATGTCAAAAAGTAAATAAATAAATGGAAAGAAATATCTCAGAAAATTTTGGTTCAGCTCTAATTCAGATACCGGAGGATTTGCTTTAAGATCTCTCTTCTTCCTTACAGTGATGTTCATATTTCAGTGGTACAGGAGTCCTGACACCAATTAATACTTCATACTAAAACCTAGTGTCATAAATCTGCAGCTCTTTTTTAAAAAAGGAATAACTGGAATAGAAGAATAATTGTGCCTGGTCTTTTAAGTCACAGAAACTATCCTGGTGGGATGCAGGACTGTCTTTCCATCAAATGTAACCTGACATTATCAGCCACAATTGATATATGTGAGCTAGTTAGGAAGGCTAAACTCTTGATCAATATGTCAGGTTTCAGAAGGGATAGCCATGGCATAGACAGAGGAGTGTGAGTGGCTGCACTAACACAGCAATAGAAAGGAACATTAGAACCATTTCCAGCATGCAGACCAGAGAAAGGAAGGCATGGTCTAAGTGTGAATCAAGTGTGTCCTGGTCCTTCCTTTCCCTGTCCCTCAGATTAGCTGTGGCTCATTACAGAGGCCAGAAACATACTAAACATAATGCATGCATATTCTCTCTGGGGGATTTTCTTTCTCTCTCTACTTGGGCTGCAGTTAAGACTAGCATTTCTGCACAATCACATGATCCCCTCAAACTACACCATAAACATCCATTAACATGATAATACCCATTAATCTAGGCAAACACAACTCATTTGTCATCTTTCTCTTGCAACCCATCTGTGTGCATTTGTAGAAAGGAGGTTGGGAAGGGGGGTGCGGGAGAAGCTTCAATGACTTCTCTATCAGTGGGTTAGCTTCAGAGGAAGGTCTGAATTTCAGTATTTCTTTGGTAAGTAAAAGATAATTTGTTTCACTTTGCTGAAACACCTATTTATTATTCCACTTTCATAATATCACTTATGTCTTAAGCAAAGGACTTCGAATGTGAGGTAGGGGGGTGCTAAGAAGCAATAAAAACATTTCATTGCAGCAATCAAGGACAAAGACTTAAATTAACAATTCCTTTTCATTAACTTTGCGTCACAACATACTCTCATTGCTCTGATGTTTTGCTTATGGAACAAGAGGCTTATTTCAGTGGGTGACATATCAAAGCCTTTCCCCATTCTCTTCCACCCCAAACATGCTGTTTTAGTCATTTCAATTTGCTCCTGTTGTTTTCTGTACAGATCTCTATTTGCCAGATGTGAAGAGCTGGCTATGTGATACCATAACCTCACAAACTGTGCACAAACTCTTAGCAAACATATGGGTGGCCAAATAGGGATAAACAGAACACATGGCATTGCTATTACCTCTTGAGAGGCTCTATGTGTAAATATCACTGTATAAATCATTTCTCCTATTAATAGTAACAGAACAGGAGAGAAATCTGAGAGAGTTGTAGACTTTAAAGGGAGAGACCTCCTTTGGCAAGTTTCTCAGAGTCAGGGCCACTATGTTCTTTCTGTGACTTTACAAGCTCATCGAAAAAATCTGAGAAAGAGAAGAAATCCCAGCAGACTTTAGGGATGCCAAAATTATCAATCTCTTTTAAAAGGGTGACAGAACTGATTGTGAAAACTATCGAGGCATCTCTCTATTAGCTGCAGCCTGCAAAATTCTTGAAAGGATCTTAGCAAACCGTCTCGTAACAATATCCGAGGTGACCCTTCCTGAATCCCAAAATAATTTTCGGCCTTCTAGGGGGACAGTGGACATGATTTTCACCACTCGACAGCTTCAAGAAAAATGCAAATTGCAAAACCAACCCCTGTATATGGCGTTTATTGACCTGACTAAGGCTTTTGACACTGTAAATCGTAATGCCCTGTGGACTGTCCTTCTGAAAATTGGCTGCCCAGATAAATTTGTAAACATCATTTGGCTTCTCTATGATAATATGACAACAACAATCACAGATAACAATGGCTCTCAAAGTGAACCATTCACAGTGGGATCAGGTGTTAAACAGGGTTGTGCTATTGCCCCAACTCTAAACATTATTTTCATTGCCATGATCCTACACTTTGTTGAAGGAAAACTCCCCACCAGAGTAGAAATCATATATTAAACAGATGGAAAGCTCTTCAATCTGAGCAGACTGAAAGCAAAGAGTAAGATTACCGTAACTTCCATCATAGAGCT
Organism: Podarcis vaucheri; assembly: GCF_965113315.1. Classification (NCBI taxonomy): domain Eukaryota; kingdom Metazoa; phylum Chordata; class Lepidosauria; order Squamata; family Lacertidae; genus Podarcis; species Podarcis vaucheri. Next base: position 78,864,124 of record NC_138761.1, read on the forward strand.
TCAGTATGCTGATGACAACGTAGTGTGCGCACACTCAGAGGATGATCTCCAAATCATCCTAAATATCTTTGCAGAAACTTACAAAAAGCTTGGCCTATTACTCAACATCCAAAAAACCAAAGTGCTGCACCAACAAGTACAAAATAACCCCTCTGCAGCACCACAAATCCAACTCAATGGTGTAACATTGGAAAATGTCGATCACTTCTCCTACCTAGGCAGTTATCTTTCCACAAGGGCCAACACTGATGCCGAAATCCAGCATCGCCTGAGCTCTGCGAGTGCGGCTTTCTTCCGATTGAAGTGCAGAGTGTTTGAGGACTGGGACATTCGCAGGGAAACGAAAATGCTTGTTTACACAGCTATTGTACTGCCAACCTTACTATATGCTTGTGAAACATGGAGCACTTATAAACGCCATCTCCAACTCCTCAAAAGATTCCATCAACGGTGTCTCTGAAAAATTTTACACATCACTTGGGAAGACAGGCAAACTAATATCAGTGTACTGGAAGAAGCAAAGATCACCTGTGTTGAAGCAATGATTCTTCAACATCAACTTGGACTGGTCATGCTGTGAGATTGCCTGATGATTGTCTTCCAAAGCAACTATTCTATTCCAAACTTAAAAATGGAAAACGTAATGCTGGTGGTCAACAAAAGAGGTTTAAAGACTGTCTCAAGGCAAATCTTAAAAAAGTAGTATAAACACTGACAACTGGGAAACACTGGCCTGTGAGCGCTCCAGTTGGAGAACAGCCTTTAACAAAGGTGTCATGGGCTTTGAAGACACTCGAACTCAGGACGCAAGGGAGAAACGTGCTAAGAGGAAGGCACACTTGGCAAATCCACACCATGATCAACTCCCACCTGGAAACCAATGTCCCCACTGTGGAAGGACGTGCGGATCTGGAATTGACCTCCATAGTCACTTATGGACACACTGTTAAAACTGTGTTTATGGAAGACAATCTTACTTGGCTACGAGTGATCGCAGAAGAAGAAGAAGAAGAAGAAGAAGAAGAAGAAGAAGAAGAAGAAGAAGAAGAAGAAGATCTTTCTAGAAGTTACTGGTGAACATCTTCAACTCTGTCACCATCAGGCTTCCTTCAATCTCCAATTTGTCTACCTTTTCCTTTTTTGCGTGGATTTCTGTACCTAGAATGCCTATGTGGTTTCATGCCTCTCTGTCTAAACCGTTAGTTTCTCTTCCAATGACAACAAAGCCTAAGCAGATACAAGTGTATTTGCACACATTCAGCTCTCATTCTCCAGTTCTCTTGCATATACGCATCTCCCTGATGTTTCTCTAGCCTTGCCTTTATCATCCCCACTATTATATAGTATAAGCTCTTTGGGGACAGAGACCTCTCTTGGTTGTTTACATTACGGTGAGGAAGCAGCAATGAACTGAATGGGATTTGCTTCCTAGTAAACGCGAACAGGATTGTGCTGCCAGTTAAATTCCATGTGCATTTATGTCACTACACAAATTATAATTATTGTAACAGTTAAGATATGATTCTTAAAATGCTAAATCGTGATATAATTCTGCAATGTTCTGAGTGTCTCTAAAGGGAAAATATATTCTAGTGATTGTATGAAGAGATATCTATTGGCCCCTTGTTTCCTCATTAATGCAGTGAACGGGAGAAACCCAAAACAACAACATGGTTGACAATCACAAGGACAAAGCCAGTTCCTGTATACAATTATTTGGGTTCTTTGGCACTCATATGTATTATCATACTGAGTCATCCTAGCTGCTTATCAGCATGACTTCCTGTACCACCAAATATTGTATGCTCCCAAGAGAGCCTCATTACAGCAGGTCTAGGAATGAGTTCCTTGAGTTGGTGCAAGGCCACAATAACTATGTTGCACCTTTTTTTCCTGTAGTGGCACATTTTAGACTCAAAATCTTCCTGTTGACAAGCAGACTAGCTGTGTCATACTTCCTCTTTAATGCACACCAAGAGAACACTGAAATATGCACAGCACATAAATGTTGCTTCTTAATTTGAGATTACTGGAACCAATACAGTCTTTTAAATTGTTCAATATACAAGCATCTAAAGAAACCCTGGGATACAGTCGAATGCTTGTAGTCAACACACAACAGCCAGTTCATCTGATGTCTTTATCTGTTTGGTAGTTATCCTTCAACAATCTTCTTTTTTTAACCTTTTAAGAATAATGGGGATAAAAGTTCCAACATTACATGTTCTTAACAAGTAATATGTATCCATCTTTGCTGAAATATGTACCTTCTATAGGATTGATCAGCTATTATCCAAATACATATTTTAACTGGGTTTTGTTAAAATACTTGTTACCCAAATCTAAATATGCATATTACCAATAAACAAACAAACAAAATACTTTAAGATGTTAGACACTGATGACACATTTTCAGATGGCACATATTGGTTTTCATTCACACTGGGTTATTTGGGGGGGGATGTTTTACTGAGAACAGAGAATATTCACAGAAAGTGAGAATAGGTTCTTTAAAGGAAATAGAGGGACACCTGCCACCTTAGTACAACTGGGTATCCAACTGCTTGAGCATGATTGCTGCAAGACCTAAGGAAGCCTCAAAGTGGATCCAGGGTTTCTTACTATTTCTTCTCTTCTTGCTATGTACCACTGAGCCTTTGCGGACAGAGGCCTTGGACCATTGAGACTGGCTCATTTCATATGAAAACCAGCTTGAAAACCAAATATATTTAGATTCCTTCCATCCATATGTTCCTCCCATGTCCATAGTGAGTAATCTATCTGCTTCCTGGGTACACAAAATGCAGCCTCCTTGCTGAAGCTAAGTAGTTCTGGAACTGGTCAGTGTCTGGATGTAACACCATTTGGAGCCCCATGGAGTTTCATGCTCATGGTAGCATTAAGATAAAATAAGTAAATAATATGTTAAGTTCCATCTTTATGTCCCCCTCCAGTAGCCGCAGAGCTTCTTATGGCTGTAATATAGCCTCCACGTCCTCTACTGAAGTCATCATTAGACACCTCTAACCTAAACAACTACAGTTCAATGTTTAACAACTATCTATGGGAGTTTATCTCTCTCTGTGTGGTGGCACAGCTCCATTGAATTTTGTATGCCACTGTTTATTTACATCTATTTTGGCTTTTGGCCTGGTTTCATCATGGAAACTGCCCTGATTACCCTTGTGGATTATCTGCACCAGGAGATGGATGGGAAAGTGCAACCATGTTGGGTCTCTCGTGGCTTTGAACACCATCAACCATAGTATCATTCTGGGTTATTTCAAAGGGTTGGGAATTAGTGGTAGTGACTCCACTAATTCCTGATAGAAAAGTCCAAAGGTGATTCTGGGAACCTGTTTCTCTTTACCTTGACCACTGACCAATGTGGTTCTACAAGGCTCCATCTTGTCCTCTATGCTATTTAACATCTGCATAAAATGGCTAGGTGAGGTCATCCAGAGATTTAGGGGTCATATTGAAGACTGGGCTGCAGAATAATCAGTATGCTAATGATACCCAGCCTGGATCCAACCCAATACCCAGCCTAGACTGTTTCTTTCATACGTTCTTCCCTGCACACTCCAATGCTAAACTGAAACTCTACTCCGGATTCCTTGACCCCTGGAAGTATATGTGACAATTAACAGAATTAGGGCCTTTTCTTTTTTGGTACCAATGAACAAAACATAATTAAGTTGTGCATTAAATTTTCCATCTATAGTATGCCTTGCCAAATGAGGTGCATCAAGCTAAGTCTCCATATTGCTTTAGGTGGCTGTCAAAAATGTGTCTGTTTTAAGAAAGCTTTTACCTCGTCATTCTCTTTCTGCTGGTTTATCTTTGATGTCTTTCTTTTGATAGCTGTTCTGGATTTTGTTATGTGAGCTAGGCTTTGATGCCAATATTTGTGATTTTATTGGGAATTGTTATATATTTTACATTTTGTTTTTGTCTTCTGATTTGTAAAGCACCTTGAGTTTCTTTGAAAATAGACAAGGTGTAACTTTTTAAAAATAAATAAATAAAAACTTTGTTTTGCCAAAGATGAGGCCAAAGTTAGAGGACACATGACAAACCATTTATAGGAGAAACCCAACTACCCAAATTATGGCAAGAAATATCTCACATCTTCCCTTTTCATTATATCTTTGTTCAATATTGGTGTCATCCATTTTTGTTCACAGTTAAGCCCAAAGCAAGTTTTAGTTTATCATTGCTGTGGAATGCTAGGGAACTCACATCTTGACATTATTGTAATTTTTTTTTTAAGGTAGAAATCATGTATTACAGCCTCAGGGGTATTACCAGGATGTATCGGTTTATATAACAAATGGTTTGTGTATACATCTTTCAGTCATAAAGTGTGTTTCGTAGTTTTGAATATTGCATGAGTGATACTTCTCTATTCCTACTCTCCATCTGCAGGGTGGGGATAATATCTACATAACAGAAAGCTATGAATATTGGTAAACAAGCAAGGGAAAGAGCTGTTCTCTAGTAGTTTAGTCCTAGCTCAGTTAGTTCTGAGGATGGTTACCCATCTTTTCTACATGCACTCAGAGTGGTGTGTATGGGTTGCCTGCTTTTATCCACAAAACAACCTGGTGAGGTGGATGAAGCTGTGTTAAGTGATGGTCCCAGTTTGATTTCATCTGCAAATGTGATGAGCACTCCCTCAATACCTTCATCATTTATAAAGATGCTGAACAGCAATGGGCCCAGCACAGAACCCTGCTGCACCCCACATCAGGGAGTCAAGACTTTTTCTTCTTTTTTAAAAGGCTACTGTTTAATTATAATCTATAGGGTGTGCATAAAGGTAAAGGTAAAGGGACCCCTGACCGTTAGATCCAGTTGCGGACGACTCTGAGATTGCAGCACTCATTTCACTTTACTGGCTGAGGGAGCCGCTGTACAGCTTCTGGGTCATGTGGCCAGCATGACTAAGCCACTTCTGGTGAACCAGAGCAGTGAACGGAAACATTTATCTTCCCGCTGGAGCAGTACCTATTTATCTACTTGCACTTTGACATGCTTTCGAACTGCTAGGCTGGCAGGAGCAGGGACCAAGCAACAGGAGCTCACCCTGTCATGGGGATTTGAACCGCAGACCTTCTGATCAGCAAACCCTAGGCTCTGTGGTTTAACCCACAGTGCCAAGACTTTTTCTTCTTTTTTAAAAGGCTACTGCTTAATTATCATCTAGGTCTGCAGGGATATAGGAACTGGGTGTGCATAAAGATGCTCAATAATGAAATGTAACCTAGGAATTTGTAATCCTGAAGGCAGAAACATTGTTGAAACTAGAGGAGCAAGATAGAAAGATGAACACCTGCAGACAGGTTTGAGGTGAACATTTTTCAGAGGATTGGGTGACAAGTACAGGTACAAATCCTGTTCCTTATTAACAAGATTTGCCTGTACTTGTCACATTTTGCTTTGAACCCCCCCCCCGATTTTGTGAAAAGCATATTGCTTCTTTTAAGATGGTTTTAATCTGATATATAATCTCTTCAGGTTTCCTGGGAATTTGACAAATTGTTCTGAGCACTCTTCAGTCTTTCTTTCTTTCTTCCATCCACCATCACAACTCTATCTATCTCTCATAGCCTCCGATTTGCTTCCTCCAAAAGTACACAAACACATAATGTACATTTGGTCTACATAATGACTAGGAAAGAATTTTCCTATTAAAATTTTAAATATTTATTCGTGACATTGTATTATGTCTCCAAACAGATGTTTTTGGACCTGCCACATTTTACTAGTGCAGCAACACATGGAATGCAACACCAACACAAAGAGCAGACAGAGGATGAGAAATTAAAGGAGTCTAAATGAATGATGGGAAGTCGACACTTAAATTGGTGGAGAAGAAACTCACTTGGAAGCACTTGTCATTATTGAAATTTAGTCTATGATTATCTTAGAACCTGAAAGCAACTCCCTGGAAACTTTAACTGTTAATATGGATTAGTTTGTTCTCTCTTACTCTCCCTATATAAGCAATTTAAATCAGTTACAAACATATGCTTGGTAAGTTAAAGGGAAAAGGGGGCTAAGGAAGATATAGAGCCAGGAATGAGGAGGCTGAAGAGACGATGAGAAAAGTAATGGTGCAAGCTATTTGTTGGAATGAAGAAAAATAACTTTCCTACATGACATAAAATGGTTTCTTTGTGTGTGTGTGTGTGTGTGTGTGTGTGCGCGCGCGCTAGATTTATTATTCCATTTGCTCTTAAAACAAACCAACCATAGGCATTTACCTTCAGAATATAAAGTTGCTTATTTCTGTACTGTAGAGTTATCAGAGGTATGGCTTGATGGTTTCACAAGGCATCAGTCACACTTTCCCAACATTTGCCGATATAAATATAAAAGCTTCAAATTTGAAGGATAAATAAAGCAACACTATTATCTAAACAGGGTAAAATATAACATCCTTGTGGTTTGTGGAAATTTTTGATGTGCCTGCCGGCTTTTCAATAAAAATCAATTATGCCTTAAATGTGAGCGGTAGTCAACATACTACAGACTATAAATTCAATTTCATACTCAGAAATATGGATTAGCTGAACTAGATGCCCTTCCATTGATTTCAGAAAGCAAAAGCTGATAAGGTAAATAATAGTAAGAAGCTCTCTGACACTCCACATCAAGTTCTGGATTTCCATATTATTTTTGTAAGAACTTTTCAGTCACTATAATACTCTCCTTGTGAAATATGTATGATGAATGGATATTATACGGATTGCTGATTCATCTCTATTTACAGAATGGATATTTAGCTTTTATAATACAAGGTGGGAATGGGATAGGAAATGAATATACTTATTTCCTTTCACACGGTGGAAGGCATGTATCATCCTATCTGAATAAAGCCATGGGTAATTACAGAACATTCTGATTAAGCCTGTGTTCTTTAGGCTACAGCCTCCTATAAATAACGGCTCCAGAGAATAGGACCGCAAGACAGCACCACTCACTACAATATAAATTAGAGGAACAGAAACACAATGTGCTGTAAATTCAAAACAAAATCACCTCTGTGTACTTTGTGTTGAACATCTTAAGCAGGAAATAAGAGGAATGCCATGAATTCAGTAATAAAATAATAATCCTCAGTATTTATATAGCAATTTTCCCAAGTCCTTAAAGTGTTTCATGTAAGGGGATGGAAAAGAGAAGTGGAAGGGCTAGGAAAGAAGAACAGCAAAAATAGGTAAGTCTTTTTTTAAAAAAGGAAAAAAGAGGATAATGTTGATTGTGTTTTTGTTTTGTTTAAAAGACTAGTGTGGCTCAGTGGTAGAACATATGCTGTGCATTCAAAAGTTTATGGTTCAATCCTTGACAGCTCCAGCTAGGACTAGGAAGGGCTCACTGAAACTCTGTAGACCCACTTTCAGTCAGTGTTGACAGTACTAAGCTAAATAGACAAGTTGGGCCTGACTCAGTATAGGGAGTATTTGATGGTCCTACATTAAAAAAAATTATCTATCTATCTATCACATTTCTATTCCACCTTTTATCCAAGGAACTCTGAGCAGCACACATCTATTATCCTTGGAACATTTCAATAAGGTAGATCAGGATGAGAAGAGAGCCCTTTTCAGACATTGCATCAGTTGAGAAACAATGTATGTAGGCAGGCGGTGGCATGAAAGCAAGACCTACCTGCAGGGCTCTGCCCCTGACCTGCAAGCCAGCTTTTCACCATCTGAAAGCAGCTTAAGCATGTATGCATCTCTCCATGTCATCAGGGAACCTGCCTTGCCAAGAAAGAAAGAAAGAAAGAAAGAAAGAAAGAAAGAAAGAAAGAAAGAAAGAATCTCTCTTGGAATTCTCCAATACTTCCATCCACCATCAATAGCCCTCTCATTTCCAATTGCCCCCTATTCCTCTTTTGCCTCATGTGCCCAAATTCAGAAGTTTCCAGAGGAGCATTGGAAATCTAGGGGCTCCAGTTTCCAACTCTCTTCAACAAAGGCTTCTGTGCATGCTTGAACCTTCCATTGCTGATGGGCATTTACTCTTTTCATTGCTACCAATAATGTAATAAGCAGTAAAATAGTAAGAAGAAGAGTTTGGATTTGATATCCCGCTTTATCATTACCCGAAGGAGTCTCAAAGCGGCTAACAATCTCCTTTCCCTTCCTCGCCCACAACAAACACTCTGTGAGGTGAGTGAAGCTGAGAGCCTCCAGAGAAGTGTGACTGGCCCAAGGTCACCCAGCAGCTGCATGTGGAGGAGCGGAGATGCGAACCCGGTTCACCAGATTACGAGTCTACCGCTCTTAACCACTACACCACACTGGAAATGGAAAGAGGAAGGAAACTAGCAGCTGAGCTGAATGCCCCCAAGCTATTAACTGAGTCAAAATTTGGATTGGCTTTAGCTCGTATGGCTCAGGTGGCTTGGACTCAGCTCAGGGACTTCCAGAACTGAAATCCTACCCCACCCCCACAAACACCCTTAGTCCTCCTCTGAAATTCTTCTTAATCCCAAAATAAAATGCTGATTGCATGGCTTTGGGCTTCTGGGTGTGCAGAAAACAGAATGGGTTTAATCCATGGAGAATCCCTTGTAGCTTTGGACAAGCCATCATCTGATTAGACCAGGTCAACATATAATGGTAACCCGAACGTGATGATCTCAGGAGTATGTGGGTTTGATGGTTTATGGAGACTCATGGTATAAAAATTGTATCAAAAAGAATACTTTCCTGTGAAACAGAATCATTTTACATACATATAATTTAAGGATTGGAGGTTAAAATGTTGGTAATTTTTCCTCTAGTCTAGGTTATGAGGTACAATGTATGTTGTGGCCTGCAGTTGGCAGCCTGCCAGGAAGTAGCAGAGCTTTGATGCAGTTGCTATGGAGAAGTAAGTAGCTGTCACCTGAGAGGTTTACAGTGAAGTGTCCTGGAGATTAGAATTCTTCTGATTTTACACAGGACAGGTGCATCAAAAAGTGAGACACAGGATTGAACATTCTAGCTCCATTCTTGGCCATTCGCTATAGGTCAGTCCACCAGAGCATAACATTAGATTGGTTGAAGGGTTCTGGCTAGAGGGAATAAAAGGCCAGGCACACAGTTAAAGGGTAGCAGTTGTCAGATGGATTCTTGAAGAGGGTCCGGAAGCAGGAAAAGCTGGAGCCAAATGTGCAGCAGCTGCAAAGAAGGTGAAATCTTTGTTTGGGGGTCATTAGAAAAGGGAATGAAAATAAATCTGCTGACATCGCAAATGAGGAGAGTCCTGTTTCCACAGTGGTCTCCCAGGAGCATGCAGCTAACCACTGTGAGAACAGGATGCTGAACTAGATGAGTGAGCAAGTATATTCATATGTTTATATGCATGAAAGAGCTGAAACAGGTCAGAGGGGACAGTAGAGCAGAGTGGCTCCAGAGCGTACAGAAAGAAGACAAGGGAAAACTAAATTCAGGAAGGCAGACACTTAAAGAGGAAAGGAATGTCTTAAATATCCCTTCAAAGGGGGGGGGTCTCCTGGAAGCAGTTGGACTCAAGAAGCTGTGATCTCTTCCCTGGTTTGCATTACTGTGCTGAATCTTGAGCCTAACTACAAGAAAGACTTCAGGTTTAAATTAACCTGTGATTGTTTACTGGGCAGAGGTTAAGGGGGAAGAAACTGGATAAGCATTTAATTAAGTTATGGAAGTGAGAGAGTGGTGCACACCATTTTAAGGTTATGGTACTGTCTTAACAATTAAGCAAGCACTGTACAAAACCTTTAATATTCAACCTGTGAAGTGGTAATTCATATTTACTGTGAATAAGTTTAATACTGTTATATTTGGTTCAACTTTTTTTAAAAAAAAATCCTGCTCTGCCTGTTGTATGCCTAAATATGCTACCACCTACAAGGGGAATCAGGGAATATTTTCAGAAAGGGTTGGCAGCATCAGAAGAGAAGGGATAAAACAAGCAGGTGCATTCAGCACACAGGGTGGCATAGTGGTTGAGCAAAAACATAGGGCTGATGGCAGAAGCAGGATCTTTCACATATGATGTCACAGCCGAAGGACCCACCTCGTTTGGTGCCAGGACAGAGAAAAATTTTCACATGTGGTGGCAGCTTTTGTGGGTATAAAGTAGGGATTCTTCCACAGGCATAGGAATGATTTTTCAACCCAGTGAGCCACACTCATGTGAAGGTGCGATTCTCTTGAATACTGTACACATGACTTCCATGCTGGCAATTTTACTTTTGGAGCCTCTGCAGAAATTTCAGTGGCTACTTATATACAGTGGCGGAGGAACCCTCTCCGGCACCTGGGGCGGGATGCCAAGGGGCAGGGTGAACCGCCCGGTGGTGCATGCATGGCGTCTGTACAGACTGCGCATGTGCGGCATACCTTACGGGACTGCACACGCACGGCAGCCCATGTGGGCGCTGTGCAAGAGGCAGCCCATACAGACGCCCGTACGGACGGCACGCAAGAGCGGTGCCCATACTGACTGTGCGTGCCCTCAGCCGCTCTACAGCTGGGGGGAGGCAGGGACCATCTTGTCACCCCCCACCCAGTGGCACCCCAGTCAGCACGCCCCCTCCGCCCCCACTTTGTATGCCCCTGCTTATATCGTACCCGTGTGCAAGTACTGATTCACATAAAACTATATCTATGTAAGCATAGGCTGGGTGCAACTATGACAGTGATAACTAGAGGGCCACTGAAATATGCAAATCAGCTCTCTTCATGTACAGCAGGACTAACAAGAGTAATAGTAAGTATATCCTAGGATTATAGTGGCACAATAACTACAAACTATTGTGTATTGCTAAAATGTTATATGAATGATTAATAATTGTTTAAATTTGGGTTTAGATGGCAATCTAATAGTTACAATGCAATACTTCATTAATTTGTTGCTAAATATGAAGCTATGTTAAACAGATGGCTTTCATTAATTCATTGTTCCTTGTAAATTAATGTTTAGAATGCTCTATGTAGAATTTAGAGACCTTGTATGAACTTAGCTAATAAAACTAACAAAAGCCATTCTCACTGCATTGTTCCTTTCTAACTAAAACATTTTGCTGAGAACTGCACACCATTGTTTATGGAAAAATAATCCTTATAGGTACACATAGAAATGTGCAAACATCCAGAAACAGCTTGCTCTTGAGGAAAGAGGAAAGTGCTATTAAACAGGTGTTAGAATATAAATGGCATCTCATTAGTGATTGCTTTCTGTGACAAAGATACAAAAAAGCAACCTTTCATTCAAAGGCCAGCTGTATTACTCCTGAATCATTTTGTATCATCATTTACTTTTATGAAGATATTAGTTCTTTAAACATTTAAAAAATAGAATACCCAGTGCATTGAAATCAATTGGAGGAGGGAATCTTCCATCGATTCCACTTGCTGATTGCATCTTGCATATCAGACAAGTAATGGATATAGGGTGAAAAGTATGATAGTACAGTGGTACCATGGTTTACAAACCTAATCCATTACAGAAGTCCGTTCTTAAACCGAAACCATTCTTAAACCGAGGCGCGCTTTCCCTAAATGAAGCCTCCTGCTGCCGGTGCCCTTATACCATTCAGATTCCATTCTTAGACTGAGGCAAAGTTTGCAAACTGGGACACTACTTCCGGTTTTGCGGAGTTCGTAAACCAAATCGTTCGTCAACAGGACTGTTCTTAAACCGAGGTACCACCGTACTGTAAACCACCTCATCCAGCCATACCCGTACTGTGTGCAAAACCTGATAGTAAGGATATCCTAGTTCTCTCTCTTATAGCTTTAAATATGCCACAATCCTGAAGTCAGGGGAGGGGAGTTGGAGAGAGAAGTATTACACAATATAGCTTTTCTTCTTCCATTCTTTCAAACAGACCTTACAATTCTTTCATTTTTAACCCATGACTACTAGGTGGTATATATTTGCTCACTGTGAGAGATTATACCAGTCCATAGCAATCTCCACCACCAGGAAGAGGCAAACAAGATGGTAGGAGGCAGTAGCAGGACTTCCCAAGTGAGCTGGTTCAGGACCTTGGACAGTAACAAGGATACTTCATTAGAATGCAGGAGCAGGTGGCTTCGAACTCCAGGCAACAATTCTGTTTCTGGTAGCAGGATGAAGAAGTTACGTTAGCACTGACTTGCTGTAATTTTCAGAGATGGCTAGACTGGTCCAGAAATTCAAGTCTAAAGCCCCACCTTCTGAATGCTAGTTACAGGTAGGTAGCCGTGTTGGTCTGCCATAGTCGAAACAAAATAAAAAAGCCCAGGTGGTTAGGAAGGCCCAACAGACATTTCATTTCCTTAGTGTCTTGCGAAATAACAATGTTAGACAGCAACTGGTGATTTCCTTCTATCAGTCCAAGATAGAGAGTGTTCTCTCATACTGTATTATGGTGTGGTACACTGGTTTGACAGCCATGGACAGAAAGTCCCTACAGAGGGTGATGAAGACAGCACACGATATCATGGGCTGTCCCCTGAGTCCACTAGACGTCATCGCAGGAGACCGTTGCCTCAGAAGAGCGAGGAACATTCTCAGGGATTACACACACCCTGGCCAGCCCTTGGGCAGGAGATATACAAGCATGATAAGCTGCACCAACAGGTTAAAGAACAGTTTTTACCCGTGGGCCGTGAGGCTGCTGAATGGAAGACAGCAGCACTGCAGCTGACGTTCGGGGTTGGTGGTCATACGACAGCACACAGAGTGTAACAAGGACTGAGAAATTGGGGGGGGCTTATTTAATCTCACTGTAAACAAGTGGTACAGTGACAATAAAGTACTTCCTCTTCTTCATATTTATGTGGCAGTCTGGATCAGGACAGTGACATCTATAGCTGTAATACAGTGGTACCTCGGTTTAAGAACAGTCCTGTTTACAAACAGTTCAGTTTATGAACTCCACAAAACTGGAAGTATTGTCCTGGTTTGCAAACTTTACCTCAGTCTAAGAACGGAAGGGCACTGGCAGCGGAAGGCCTCATTCGGGAAAGAACGCCTCGGTTTAAGAATGGTTTCAGTTTAAGAATGGACTTCCGGAACGGATTAAGTTCATAAACTGAGGTACCACTGTATATGAGAACACATCATTCTACTGAACCATGTAATGTGTGGTTCAGTGGACCAGTTTGAGTGAAGGTGGTGCTTGTACTGTTCATTCACAAGTTACATTTTCACATTTTATTATTAAAATATTGTCAACAATTTATCCTGTGGTTCTGTGACTGGAAAATATTGTGAGCTGTTTGTACTTTGGTTTGTAAAAAGGGTCACTTTCTACCTTTCCCCAATGCAAACATTAAATAGTTCTCATTCAAAATGCTAACAACCTTCCCAATCACCAGTACGATCTAATGAAAAAGACATTTAACAAGGTCAGACGTCTTAGATTTCATTGTTGGCTTAGCTATTCTTTCACTGTGTAATGCTGCGCACACACAATACCTTAACCTGCCTTTCTGATTGTCAATTTCTATAAGATGAATGTCATAAATGAATGTTGCCAGACATAGTTTATAGTATATATCACTAGTTACTATGGTGATGAGTCCATTAATTAATGTTTTAAAGCCTTTGAGATCCTGGATGAAAACAAACAAGCATTAAAGTTTGTGAATTATCACCTAGATTGCTGAACCTCCAAAGAAAGAAGAACACTTGGGGGGGGGATACAGAACATGTTCAAATGTCACTAAGACATGGCACACTCAAAAATGTATCATTGTACTCATTGCCCATTATTCCATGTGGATGTAATTAAAAAAGCAATGGGATTCAAAGATAAACTAAGAATAAAAAGATTCAACCTGAATAAAGATGAGGACACCCCTCTGCATGCTTACTTACATCCAAGGAATTCAATGGGATTTACTCCCAGGTAAGTGTATGTAGGTATGCTCACCCAGACCTAGATACCTTCAGCAAGATACTGAATTGTGTACCTTCATGTAAAATCAACTAACAAAGGACTCCTCTACATACCTATTCAGAATTAAATCCTATTGAATGCAAGGGAGCTTACTCTCAGGTATATGAGTATAGGATGACAGTCTAAAGCCTGATACTGTGAAGATAAAGCCAAGATACCATACTGAATTATTGAAAAACAAAATGAAATGAAAAGGTGACATAATTGTAGCTCTATTGAGATCTGTACTTCAGCTATATATCCATAGGTATATAGTCCACAAGATTTTCTAGAAATTAGTTAGAAGGAAAAGCCTTTAAGGTACAGACATGCAAGAAAACTGGTTTCTCAGCTGTACATTTATTGAGGTGTAAAGATCCATGCACATTCATGCGTATGGTTCATACACGCTATGGATTTCTTGAGCAAGAAACCAGTATAACCATACTGTGTGGAGTGCCCTAAGGATAAAAGGGAATATGGTTGCCATTAAAATATGGAATTTGTCACTCCTTCTGGGATCCACCAAAACTCATAATTCACATCAGTCATCTTCTTGGCAGCACTTCTAAGAACATTCAGAAAGAGCCCTTAGGGTGGATCCATTTCTGACTCTTGCCTTCAGGTAAGGGTTTTATTTCCTTTGTCCACAAACATAGGCTGCCGTGATTATTTCTTTAAAACCATGTATGATCCAAACATGCCCTCAATAAATCAATGTTTACTTGAAAAACAAGACAATATCACAATGAAATCAAAGGGAATGGCTCAGAAACTGAGATTCATCTAGGATTCCCTGGTGACACAGAATAGGTCCAGACGTATGAAGTGAAAGAAGAACAAACATCTCAAATATATATATATATGTGACACTTGGATTTCAAGAGTTCTACATCTCTCTCGGGCTGTCACAGTCCTTGTCTGACCCTCAGCATTACAATGTCTCAAAGTTCCCAGGTGTCAGTGAGCTCTGGCTCTTGAAGTTGGATGGATATCTGTCAATTATACTCTTCAGAATACTTTGATGTGGCCAGGTGTGACCTAGCTCATTACCATACCAGGCATGAAAGCATCCTTTGTATTAACATTTTGATAATAAGGTTTATTCTTATCACATGCACTCTTCCTTTCGCTGGGCCCCCTGTATGCTCCATGCTTAATTTAATTCAGTATTACATTGCCTACATTTTATTTTGAATTCTGTGCAGCTGCTGTTGGCAATTATCCTTTCCGCACACCTCAGAGAGCATTAAGTTCATTTTTTTGTAGGTTTCCTCAGCCCCTAGCATAAATTACTTTCTGTATTTTCTGATCCCTTCCTAAAACTGAGGCTGTCTGGCCCATATAGGCGATGCTTTCAAATAAGTCTTTCAGTAACTCAGCTTGAGTGTGTGACCACATTATTGTCTGCGTTAGCATTGCATTAGTCCAGCCCCCTACAAACAAACAAACAAAAACAACTGTATATAAAGGAAGATACATTTCAACACTCACACAACTGGGCATGATTTTCACTTTAATGAAACAATGGCTTAATAATAGACACTAGTTATGTTATGGTCCACAATATCATAAGGTTCAAGGTCAACGCTATCCATCAATGCTCTTCCTGTACCAGCCGTACAGCAAGTCTGGCTCAGCACAAGATGAAAGGTGGTTTCAAGAAACATTGTAAGCATGTTTTATTTGGGCTGCATTTTCTTCAAAGCAGCTTGTTAAATTGTCTTTAGTGGCACAGGAGCCCACTCCTAGCTTCCTACTGAGAGCCCAACATCTGTTACCACCTGTCTAAAAACGGCAATAATATCCATGAAGAAAAACCCAAGGTTTGTTTTTCTTTTTATACAGATGCTCCGCATCCAAGCATCTGCACTAATCGCCACCATATCCTTGAACTTTGATACCTTTTGGGAGTCAGTGTGGAGAGAGCACTGGACCTGCACCTGGGCCACCTGGTTTCAAATCCCAGCACAACTACGGGCGCCGTCGATAGCAGGAGTCCCTCTCGTTTCCTCAGTGGTAAAAAATGCACACTGAAAAAACACACCAACCTTGTTGTGAAACAAAGATGAGATAAGAATTTTAAAGCATTTGCTGCACTAAAAGCGCTGTCTAAATGATCAATAAGCAGTGGTTTATGCACATTTTGTAGAAGACAAAATAGGGGCATTTCTACTAAATGATGTGTCGCTCTTTTTTCCTTACCTTTGTCACACACACACACACACACACACACACACACACACACACACACACAAGACTGCATCTAAAAAAGAATGCTGAAATTACACTAATCTACAACAATGAATCCTTGCTTCTCTGTGTGTTGGGGTGGTGAAAATTCATTTTGTTCATTGCAAGAGAACAACAATGCGAGCAGGAGCCTGAGTCATTGCTATCCATGGCAAATGGTTACCAGACTTTTATTGGATAACCAGTTGGTTGGGTTTATGATTTACAGCATAAGTGAAGCCCACAGTAGTTAATACCACATAATCAGAAAGGGCTTCTTTCAGGGCAATTGCTGCAGATGTTCAGGCATTAGACTGTGGGCATCTTTTAGCACTGCAAATTCACAGATCCAGTTAGCATGGCTCCAAAAAAATCCTAAGTGCAGAGACACGTGATTCTCACTTGTGATGATATTTGAGCCACACTGCCTAGAATCATATCGGACAACAAATGGAGGCTAAACTGCTTAACATTCTGGGTGCGGTCCAAGTTTGCAGTGAAATGGGAACTTTTAAAGGTAGGTAGAAAGTTTGGATGCTGCTTAAGGAGCACCATTTAGGAAGGGCAGAGTGGAATCTCCCTTCCCATTCACAATTCAATGGAACCATGATTATTCCTCAAGAAACAATTTTTTAAAATTAAATTTATATATCGCCCATCATCTGAAGATCACAGGGTGGTTTACAACCAACAAATAAATGAGTATACATACTAGATATACAAGCCAAAAGTGCAATTCAGTTTTTAAAGGGTGACCTTTTTACTGCAATAATATCACTGCAATAGCTGTAATGTAGTATTAAAAACTAACAAGAAACAACTCAGAAAATACACAGCAGCTTAATTTTTTTAATATATCCAGGAGTGATTCATGTCATTCCTCAATGAAATCTCTACACCTTCATCATATATACTACTGAAATATGAAACACTATCCCCATCTAAATGCTACTGTGGTGATAGGAGTATTGATAGTTATGAACCGATTTGGGTGCTTCAAGATTTATCTGTGAGGAAAGATAGAGTATTCTGGTTTGCACCTAACACTAAAACACAATTTGTTTAATAAATTGCAAGTTAGTCACAAGTTGTCTCGGGTAATTTCTCTCAAATTTGGTTTGTTTTCCATCTGTCTTTTCCTTAAGCCTTTGCAGTCTGGTAAGTGTCTTAGGTGGGATATTCAGATAATATCCCACCTAAGGAAGGATGCTGCAATTACAAATAACTCCAATCCATAGTCAAAATAAACCAAAATTCTCAAGCCAACAACAAGTCATGACTTCTGATCACAATTTGCTGGTAGTAAACAAACTAGGGTTAGGGTGCCAGCGAGGCGAGGGTTCATGCAAAAGCCATGGTTTAGTATTATATGCAAAACAGGCCTGTGAGTGTCTAGTATATTGCATGCTACCACCACAATGGCAAGAGTCATTTCTTTGTTGCCATTGCATTTGCAAAATCTCAGCTATCTCTGCTTTTTCACTTGTTCTAAGGGCTTTTATGTTCTGCCCCCCTTCACCAGCAGGGCTATGCATCTTAAGTAGAGTTCTGGCTTGAGGTTCAGGGAACCCTGGGTTAAGTGGGCCACTTCTCATGCCAATGACTTCCTTTGGCTATTCCAGGCAGTGGAACAGGTAGCAGCAGTGCTCCAAGCATGGCTGGGAGCTGATCTTTTCAATTTTTCAAAACAAAGAGAACAGGTTCCAGGTGCTCACTGGTACAAACCTCTTCTATTGAAGCTCTTCACATTTTAGAGCACAACAGTCCTCCTTCATTACTTTTTGCTCTTAAAACCTGAACTCAAGAAGCAGCTTGAAAATATGCTGGAGCGAATTGCTCCACATCTATATAAAACTCTCCCATGAAGTTTAATAGGGTCTAAAATTTTAGTGTCTTCACAGTGCCCTGGAACACCCAATAATTTTACTCCAAAACATTCTGGAAAATTTCATCTGGGGGTCTACAGTCAGGCAGCGCTGGTGGGACCTGGTGGTTGACCTAGGTTGCCAACTACTGATGATAGGCCTGACTTTCAGCCTCTCACTGTGACACTTCTGCAAAAAGTTTTATACAGATAAAAATTGCTTGCCTCTGCTCCAACCTTGACAACACCATCCCCCCCCCCCCCCGAATCGATAACCGATTCATTCAGGTCCTCCTCAAGTCAGATTTTATTGGATGGGTCCTCAGCCTTATACTAATTGTAGCAGTGAACATGAGGTTCAGGCCTAAACTAAATCTCCTTGAGTGAAAATCATTTTAGCTAGTGTGTTGAAATGAATTGAAAACCAAAGGCATCAACTTTAAAATAATTTGCAACATAAAATCACTAGACTAATAGAGCTGTGCATGCCAAACTGTGACACATTGTTTGGCAGGAAATAGCTGGCTATTCTCCATACATTAACTCAGTATATCGTAGACTCCGGAAAATGCATTGTTTTAGTAGAGCTGCTGAGATATGTCTCAATTACAAAGAAGCTCTCAGCCTAGCACCAAGCAAAGCAGAAGTCCTGATGTCAAGGACAGATGCAGCATTCACTTACTGTAGCATTGGAGGTCCATTTGTAAAGGACTGCAGCTACTGCTGCTTGGTGAGGTATACTAAAAGAAAAAAGAAAAAAATCATTATTCCTGATGCTGACCTACTAGCCTTGGCTTTTCGCAATAGGACCATACCTGCCAAGAAGGGCTGCAAACTTTATTTGATTAATCAGTGTGATTAATCTGCTGAATATTTAATCATAGTTTTAGCTCCCATTCCTCCAATTAATCAGTGGACTTGACATCTCGAGCAAAACCTGGATCTCAGCAATCTTGAGCGGTCCTCCCCTAAACCTGCCATAAAGACATAACAGTTCCTTCCCTCCCAATCGGGGGGGGGGGGGCGGAACAGTTTGCTGCATACCTCAACTCAAAGACAACTTTCTTTCCTGTTTACCTCGAAGGCCACAATATTGCTTTGTCTTTAAGGATAAAAGTAACTTAAATTTTCCTCCTCCAAACAACATTTCCCCAGACAAGTGAGGCTAACCATAGTAATGGGAAATGATAGGATTAGGTTTCATGACTTCATTATATTGGGCTGGAGCTAAGAAGTCCATAGGCTTATGCAGATAAAGTGTTTGCACAATACACTCATACCTTGGATCCGGAATACCTTGTGAGTCGAACATTTTGGCTCCCGAATGCCACAAACCCGGAAGTGAGTGTTCCGGTTTGCAAACATTCTTTGGAACCCAAACGCCCACCGCGGCTTCTGCAGCTTCTGTTTGAGTGCAGGAAGCTCCTACAGCCAATTGGAAGTCGCACCTTGGTTTCCTAATGTTTTCAGAAGTCAAACGGACTTCCAGAATGGATTCCGTTTGAGAACCAAGGTACGACTGTATAGCTCAGGAGACGCATTGGGGGCATTGCTACTAAGTATTTAAATGAAGTGGGAGAAACAGGACTAGGACACAAAATTGCATATGGACAAATCAAGATAATTAAGGTCATGGGTGGGTGTCTGTGGCCTTGCTAGTACTGCAGTAATGCACTTTGCAGC
Organism: Podarcis vaucheri; assembly: GCF_965113315.1. NCBI lineage: Eukaryota > Metazoa > Chordata > Lepidosauria > Squamata > Lacertidae > Podarcis > Podarcis vaucheri. Next base: position 78,883,815 of record NC_138761.1, read on the forward strand.
TTGTTTTTTATCTTCTTTTAAAAGGTTTAAACATGGGGGAAGTGGGCAGGAGGTCCCGGAACAGTGCAAAGGATCTAGTGCTTGGTTCACCTGGGCTGCCTCTGGGTAGTGTATGCACTCCATTTTATACCTACTGCATGGACTGGGTATGTGGGGAAGTGCTTTTCTTGTGGCTTGCACATGGCTTCTGTCATCATATATGAATCAGCCTCAATAAACTGAAAATTATTCTAATCTTAAATATGTCACTTCTCTGTTCCAACCACTTAAGTCAAAATACATAAGTAAAACTGAGAACATAGAAAGCTATATTGTAGTTATTCACATCTTGTAATGGGTTAAGGGATTTGGTTGTACTGACTGGCACCCATTGTCCATTCTAAGCTGCTGTGGAATGATCATGAACATTCTGGCTGCTGAACAGAGTAATTCGTGAGTTGAAGTGTTCTGAAAAGTCTTCTTTGATACAGCGCCTCTTCAATGTCAACTACAGCACTTCGCAATTCAGTTTATTTGGAAGCTAATTGAGCCCTGCTATTCAAGCATACGCAAAATATAATAGTGAGAAAAGCTGCAAATGATGTTGCATTACCGTTTTATGAAACAATGCTAGCTACAGATATATATTTAATGCAGGATTCTGGTGAAGAACGTTGAGGTTTTATTTTCCTTTCCTTTGTACTGTCTTTGTTATTTTATTTTTATTTTTTGCTTTCAGGCATAAAGTGAATGATTCTCAAATTTCTTTTTAAAAGGTTTAACATGTTTCCTTTGCATTTGGCTTATTTTGTTTCCCATCTGCATGGATTCTTCTTACGAAAATTCTGCTGCTACTGCAGAACAACACAGCGGTAACACCCCTCCTCCCTGCCCCAATTCAAAGATAGTGGCAACATCTTTCGGAGTGAGACCTTTACTGCTTCACCTCCTGGATTATGCTGGCTCACTAACATTTTAATTTTTTTAAAACAGCTTAGCATGCACTTCCATCTTCTCATTCCAGCCAAACTCTGGGCTCACCTTTCAGCCCTGGACTCTGCTGTGATCAGACTCATATAAATATTGTCACTAGCCACCATTCAAATCAGCGGAGACCTTTCCCATGCAACCTCTCCCCTTCTTTTTCTTCTTCCTTTTTTAAGGGCAAACTGTTTTATATCGACAACCATCTGTGAGGCTGTCTTTCAGGCCATCAAACCCTTCCATCCATTACAGAGAGCCTCCCTTCTCACCTCTGCTGCATGACAGCACAATAAGGATGACATACTAATTCAATGACTTGTAATTTCAGCTAAACAAAGACAAGTGCTGTAGCTTCTCCTTTTGTATTTCAGTGCCATATCAGTGAAGCCAGCTATGCAAACACAGCACTGGGAGGGTTTTATGACAACCGCTGAATGGGGGTGGGGGGGTGGGGAGGAGAGAGTAGCTTGGTCTTGGTTTTTTTATGGTTCTTGGCTCTGTCATTCTTGGCTCAGTGCTGCTGGCCACAGCCATTGTGTCTGGATTCTATGTCAGCAGCAGCTAATTGTTCCAAATAATGTTTATCATAGGGATCCACCAGGGAGCTGTATGTGTGGAGATAAGCTACAGGGCAATGATACCCACTATCTTCCTGATCTCTAAACAGAGTGCTTTTGATTCATGCCAAATAGCTCTTTAGGTTTCCAGGCTTTAATTTTTTTCCCCTCTTCTTTTTTTTTGGGGGGGGGGAGTAACAGCTTAATCATTGTGCCAACAATAGTGTCTAAGGGGATGTAATCAGTTTCCTCCGATAATCTTAGCAACACTTGAAAGACATGCGCAAAAAAAGCAGTAATTGAAGCAGTTGGTTCATTCTACCACCTGCTGCCGAAGTCACAGGTTAATCTAAATGAGGTCTCCCTTCCTATGAGGCTGGATGCTGAGTACTTTGCAAACTATAAATGTGTATTATACAAGCTTTACAAAATAATAAAGAAACAGTTCATTAAATGGAGGAGGGAGTGTTAAGTACCTGGGGCTTACTCAGCATTTCTTGACGCTGCGGCTTTATTCTGGGTATGTACCGCTACTGAAGATATAAGCAGAAGCTGACATTTCAGTTCACACATGGGTTGCAAGGAACGACGGGATCTTAGATGACTCCCAACACCTTTGAATGAAGGAGGATGGGGACTGATAAAAACATTTCCATGGCTTCCTACCCCACCACCTATCTTAATGAAAATATTGACATGCAGCCACATCCTGTTCATATTTATTCAAAAGCAAGTCCCTCTTATTCCACTGCATTACAACTCAAAGATGGAAAGATAATGTATGCTTCTCTGTCCAGCAATTTCCTTAACTTAAAAAGTAAATAAAACAGGTGTGTAGATTTTTATGGAGGTCTTAAGATTCCTCTTGGCACCCAAAAGGAGAAAGGATGCTTCAGATTGCACTAGCCAGCAAGGTGCTCTGCGGATGTTGTTGGACTACATGTCCCACTATCCTTGATTATGTTGGCTTGGGCTGATGGGAGCTGCAATCCAACCACACCTAGAGGACACCATGTTGGCTGTCCCTGCCTTAGATACTTTCTGTCAGGATTCTCAGCTGCAGTCAGAGGTAAGTGGCCTCACTCCAGGCATTCGGCTTGAGATCCTTGTTGACCTTCCCGTCTGCGTCTCCCGGCAGGATACAGGCAAGGTCACAAATCGGTGATCCTCCTCAAACGTGAGAAGAACACACCCTCCTCCTCTCCCTCCCTGCATTCCCCCAGGGAGGGGGAAAGAGACAGACAGGAGTCCTATTTACATGTCTTTATTCCTGTCATTCCAGCAGTACAGAGAAACATGTCTGCACTCTCCAGTCTCCAGCAGTAGAGTCTCAACTCAACCCCTGTACTTCCAGTACAGGTCAGATGACACTCTGAGCTAACATCCGGTGCTCAGTACAGAGAATAGACTGCCCCCTTTTTCCACTAGTACAGTTCCAGACATCAACATCCTGTTTTGCATTCCAGACACCTGCAGCTGGCTTTTGCATTGCTGCTTTTTCCTGACACTTTCTACATTGTTACATAGAAACATGGAATGCAGAGTTGGTGAGAGTGCTAGATTCCACGGGAATCTAGGTTGTCAGCTTCGGTTTCTCCCACCTGCAAAACAAAACAAAAAGACCTCTAGAATCCTCAATTCCTTCTAAATGTCAGGTCCTGTGCTCCTCATGGCCATGGTGTGACTTACCAAAAGTTAACACTGTTGGGGTGGGGGTGGACGTTATGCAGTGCTGTACCACCTGTATGCTGATATGCTCAACAAAAGAGGTTTAAAGACTATCTCAAGGCAAATCTTAAAAAAAGTAGTATAAATACCGACAACTGAGAAACACTGGCCTGCGAGTGATCCAGTTGGAGAACAGCCTTTACCAAAGGTGTCATGGGCTTTGAAGACACTCAGACTCAGAACACATGGGAGAAGCACGCTAAGAGAAAGGCACGCTTGGCAAATCCACACCGTGATCAACTCCCATCCGGGAACCAATGTCCCCACTGTGGAAGGACATGAGGTCCAGAATTGGCCTCCACAGTCACTTATGGACTCATTGTTAAAACCGTGTTTATGGAAGACAATCTTACTTGGCTAGGAGTGATCGCCAAAGAAGAAGAAGAAGAAGAATGCAGCCCAGCGCTCTATAAGCTCCCATGAGGCCAGGCAAATGGAGGAAAGGTAGGAGATGGAAGCAAACACAAAGGGAACACAGGTGAGAGTTGCAGAAAGCTTGAAACAATCTCTCATGCTGCTCAAAGGAATCACAATGTAAACAAGAACAACTGGCAACTTAGGTGGGTGGGCGAAAAATGAGTTCCTGGTGATGCCCTGCAAGAAGAAACAAGCCCCCAGCCATTATTGAACAAGCAAGAAAGGCTGTCTAGAGAGCTGCTGCTGGGCCCTTCACCCATCATCATATGTTGCTGTGTGTCATCCATGTGCCTTGACATGAAATCTGTGAGTTAGCTTTCTGTCAAATCTGTACAATCTGTATGCTGCAAGCTTTCCAAGAGCTTAATTATGCTGCTTTTGTATGGTGATGGCAGCCAAGTGCTTTGGCTCTTGGACAGTGTACTGTAATGTGCTCTGTGTTGTTCTACCCCTGAAAAAAGTCCAGAAACTGATATGGAATGTGAGTCTGGGGTGGGGGGAGCAGCGAAAATATCCAGCCCTGCAAGAGGAAGGCAAGATCTAGAAATTCCCCCTTTTCAAAGAAGTCCTATAAATCTAGTCACATACCCATTAGGAGAAATTGTCACTAAGAAGCTGGCAAATTTTCAGGAAAACTTTTTTAAAAATGAAGACTGATGTGGAAATGTGAAGAATTAAATTTAGGACTGGAAAAATGAGAAGATGAAATTGATTTATTTACCCATCTCTACATAAGACACAACTCACAGTGTTCTGTAAAGGTAAAGGGACCCCTGACCATTAGGTCCAGTCGTGACCGGCTCTGGGGTTGTGGCGCTCATCTCGCTTTATTGGCCAAGGGAGTTGGCGTACAGCTTCCGGGTCATGTGGCCAGCATGACTAAGCCGCTTCTGGTGAACCAGAGGAGCTCACGGAAACGCCGTTTACCTTCCTGCCGGAGTGGTACCTATTTATCTACTTGTACTTTGACATGCTTTCGAACTGCTAGGTGGGCAGGAGCTGGGACCGAGCAACGGGAGCTCACCCTGTCGCGGGGATTCGAACCACCAACCTTCTGATCGGCAAGTCCTAGGCTCTTGTGGTTTAACCCACAGCGCCACCCGCGTCCCTTCTAGAGTGTTCTGTAGAGACCCCCTAATACTCTGCGAGGGGGCTGTGAGAGGCAGGAAACACCAGTTCTGTGAGCTGCCTTCTACTCACACCAGGGCTACCGTATTTTCCTAGAAAACGAGGTGCTGGAACCCACCATGAATGCCTCCTATGTTCTCTTATAACAGCAATAGCACCTACCTGAGAGGTGCCGGAAGTGAGTTCCCAAGCGTTCCAGCTGAAAATAAGTCCTGGCTCACACAATATTGGAAAGGGTATGACTCAGAGACCCACTCCATCTAACAATTGCCTGACATCCTAGTCACTGCGCCACACTACCTGATGAAAAGAATAATAAAGGCTTTGCACTGTAAGTCGTACAATAAAACATTTCTTTTAACCTGATTTTTATTTGGTATCATACCTCTCTCTTTCTCTCAGTCTGTCACAGATATAGAAAGATGAATCCTACAGTTGCCTATGGAGATGGCAATTAAAAAAAAAAGTGCAACCCACTCCCAAGGCAACATTCTATCATTTTTAAAACTTTGTCATGTTTTATAGTGTGCTATAATGCGGCATTTAAATGCTGGCAAACTTTTAAATGCTGATACAGATATTGTTGATTAAATAAACTGAAAGTACGCACTTATCTATGGGCAAAATGAATGAAATACATGCTTGATTTGGAGTAAATGAGAAAAAGTCATGTGTAACCACTGTGCAAATGATTTCTGATAGAAAAGAGAAAACATAACAAGCAGTAGTGGGCTTTTGCATTAGCTCCTGAAGGTGCTGCTTTCTTAAGAAACAAATGATAGGGTTTAAGCAGTAAATCCTTTTCCAGCAGCTGAATGAATACATTTTAAGAACTTTAAATAGTGAGCCATTAATCATCAACACGAAACAAAGGCAACTTCTGTATCTTTTACATTTGGTGCATTGGTAACATTTGAAAACTACTTAATGTATAGGAAAACAATTTTAGAGGAGGGGACATGCCCCTTATTAACATCTTAATTGTCTATGCTAATTGGAAAGCTGCACCATTTTACGGTATGTTTTCTTAGCACACTGTTGTTGCTATTTAGTGTTAACATTATATTTAACATTACATGTAATGTTGAAGCCTATTCAGCTTTAACATTGCATAAGATTTATCAGCATTTATGTAGGGCTTTATTTCAAAGTGCCTGACATACATCATTTGGCAAACCTTAAAACAATCTTGCAGGTCAAACCAGTATGGTGTTATTTTCATGCTGTGTTGGGGCTCCAGAGACAATGGAGATCAGTGGTTTGAGTTCATAATTTCAAATTCTGGGAAACATTAGAGCCCTCTTCAGGTGACTATGGGGAGCGGCAAGTGGCCATGTGTGGAGCTAGCCCTACCCCTTCATTGATGCCACAGATACCCCCCTCCCTGCAATGTTCAAACCTTTTCCACCCACACCCCAAAATCTTCACATATTGAGTGAGAATATCTGAAGAGGGATTTCCTTGAACACATTTAGAATCCTCCACAGGAATGGAAACCCCAGTCATGCAAGATTCCTGAGCATGAGGAGGATACTAAGCATGAATGAACTAAGAATCCTCCTTTCAGAACTTCAGCTCATAATAGGGATGTCTGAGACTGCAAAGACAAATGGTAGAAATTGGGCTGCCATAAGTCTGGGAAAACCCAGACATGTCCTCTTTTTGTGGGCCAACATGCCCATCCGGAATTACATTTTAAAGGAAATGTTGGGGGGTGGGGTTAGCAGCTTGGGCTTGAGCTTGGGCTGCTCTGCATTCTGTGGCCACTGCCAGCCTCAGCTGGAGAAAGGGGTGCATGGGTGTGGTGGCAGCAGCCCTGCACATCTCTTTCCCCAGCTCGGGCTGGCAGCAGCTCGGGCTGTCCTCTTTTTTGTTCTTTGAGATATGGCAGCCCTATTATTTGTACTCCTTCCCCAACATCATTTTTTGGATAGGGCTGCCATATCTCAAAGAACAAAAAAGAGGACAGCCCGAGCTGCTGCCAGCCCGAGCTGGGGAAAGAGATGTGCAGGGCTGCTGCCACCACACCCATGCACCCCTTTCTCCAGCTGAGGCTGGCAGTGGCCACAGCATGCAGAGCAGCCCAAGCTCAAGCCCAAGCTGCTAACTCCCCCCCCTCCCCGACATTTCCTTCTGTTAGCTTTTGCTATGGAATTGTGCTCACAGGAAGTTTGGATCCAGCCCAATGTCCAGATTGGAGCCGCACTTTCAGTGCTCATGATGTTCCACAAAACTATTTAAATTTTGTAATCTTACCTACCAGATCGGTAAGACAAAACTTTCTGACATGGCACATGTCATGGTCAGAAATGAAAATGTTTAATTATGATTATCATTACTAATAGCAATAGTAGTACGCTGCTGAAACGTACACATCAGGCTTACAATACTGCAGAAGAAAGAATAACACTTTCTACTTTCCCCTACATTCCAGTTGTGCCTGTTTAAAATATATTTAAACAACATAAAAAGCCACAAAGCCTGAAAAGAGATGTAACATTGTGTAGAAGCAATTTCCATTCCGATCACTCTTTAATAATACAATCTGTGAGATAAAAGAAAATGGAGAATAGAAAATCAAGACACTGGCTAGATATGTGTGAAACGCACAAGAGGCCAGAATTTCATATTTTTCTGCTGCATGCAAAGGAAAGGAGTCTTTAACTCAGAAACAGGTTGTTGCCCGCTATAAAATTTCCTGGAGAATTGTTCTTGTCGCTGAGCAGTATTCTCTCCATCACCTCCACAGAATCAATGAGAAGATCAAATCACAACTCATATAATTTTCAGTGATTAGACAGCAATGGCAGCATTTCCAGAAATGACAACTGGAACAACCACTACGAGTTGAAGTTCTCACTATAATCAGTGGAATTTAAGTCAAGTGACTAACTTGTCCCATTGAGTCTGGCCCCAGCCATATGCAATGCCCCATGTTTAACAAAATAATTAGCATTTCCCATCTTGCCAATAACTATTAAGTTGTTGCCACTTCACAGAGGAAACATATTTTATTATATTCGGCTATTGATTGGAAGGTATTAATGACAGAGGAAAACTGCATTACAGTATAATATTCTCAAAGCAAAACTGGGTATCTTTGCAAACTGGATATTCTGAATTAGCTTTATAATATTTAGATAGAAGTATGCTATTTCCAATTCAACTTAATCATTTTATAGCACGACCCTATGCATCTTTATTTTCTTTTCACAATTATGTTGCATTTTATGGTTGGTTTTAAATTGTTTTTAGCATAGTGCTGGATGGATGGATTGATAGATAATTAGATAGACAGACAGAGTTATCAACCTGTTCTCCTGAGCCTTCTCATAATTAAAGCTAGCAACTGAAGTTTGGTCAAGTACTCTGATTTTCAGGCAAAAATCTTCTTGACCTCAAGCCTAGAGCAGTACTACTGAAAGCTGACTTTCCTACTGAAAGTCAGTGATTCAGAGAAGAAAGCATGGAAACGAAATAGGATGCTTTTCATGTACAATAAAATTAAGTGCTACTTAGTTAAAAGTGTTGCATTGTAAAAATATTTTCTCTGGAGTAGTTTATCAGTTCTACACGTGATATTGAATGACTGTACAACTCCAGAGTTGCCCCTTTGGTTGGAAAGTTTTTGTGTGTGTTTTGTTTTAGTAGATTTGCGGTGTACGCACAGGGTTGGAGAGGACAGGGAAGTTCCTTTTACTAATTCCCTTTGTTTCCCTGCACAGGAAGCAGTTGAATTAGGTGGAAGATAAAAGTCAAAAGAGTGTTTCCCTTTTACATCTTGCCATAAATATATCTTTGTGTCTGCAGTCAGGCTCTGACTGGGGACCAGCCAGGATTCACGTAGAGAAACAATCGACTTGGCATCATGTTGACACGTATAAACAACAGTCTGCCGACAGGCCTCACATTAGTGGCAGAATATTTTGGCAAAAGAAGGAGCTCCCTCCTGGGCAGTATGGCAACAGCAGCCAGCAGCATTCATTCATGCCTTTACTCTAAGCACACAATAGTAATTAAAAGATTAGAACAATGACATACATCCAACAGGTTTAAAAACAAACAAACCATGCAGCAGAGTGACATTTTTAATGCATGGAAATATCACTCTGGTAATTGAACTATTCCGCTAATTTTAACTTTGGGTGGTATCCAATTGATGGAAGGGACTTTCATCCAGAGGAAGTTTCTATGTGCCAAAACCAAAACAAAACCAAGAAAGAGGGTGATTGCAAAAGGTCCCCCAATCTTCTGGAGCAGGCTGGAGGAGAGGGGAGGGGAGAAGAGGCTGTGCAGAAAAGCAGGAATCAGCAAAAATTGCCCCCCTTTCCAGTAACAGAAACCACCACTGCATCAGGAACCCATACATCAGGCACCCTTGATGCCACCTCCTTTGAGTGCATGTATCTGGATAGCTGATGTTACTGTTACTGTCAGCAAGAGTCAACAAACTGAGCTGGGGGGAGAAAGTTCCTAGTGGAGCATTAACAGAGGGGCACACCGTGTGTGTGTGTGTGTGTGTGTGTGTGTGTGTGTGTGTGTGTGTTAAACCAAGAGAACAAGCATAGGACTAACACTCTGTTAGCATTAATAAAGCTGCAATGTTAAAATGCACACTGTTTCTTTGCAAAACAGGAGAATAGGGACGTTGCATCAGAGAAGCAACTTTGGCAGCAGGGACCGCTTCGGAACCAAAATGAGGCACTTTTTCGTTTAGTAGGTGCTATTTGTAAAAACTTAAGTGTCTACAGTTTTTACAAATAGTACCTACCAAACTGAAAAGTTTAAGTGTCTACAGTGGGATGCTGGTGGCGCTGTGGTCTAAACCACAGAGCTCAGGGCTTTCCGATCGGAAGGTCAGCGGTTCAAATCCCCGCAATGGGGTGAGCTCCTGTTGTTGAGTCCCAGCTCCTGCCAACCTAGCAGTTCTAAAGCATGCAGTGCAAGTAGATAAATAGGTACCGCTCCGGCGGGAAGGTAAATGGTGTTTCCGTGCGCTGCTCTGGTTCTCCAGAAGTGGCTTAGTCATGCTGGCCACATAACCTGGAAGCTGTACACTGGCTGCCTTGGCTAGTAAAGCGAGACGAGTGCCACAACCCCAGTCAGGGGTCCCTTTACCTTTTTAAGTGTCTACAGTATCTTTGCAAGCGAAGACTAGAACCGGACGGCACCGCATCACATCCTGGCAGCCCCACCATGTCTAATGGGCACAGGCCAACCACTAAAATTAAAGATTGTTTAGAGAGAAAGATTTGACAGCTAGTTCTGGACACAAACACCTCTTTTAAATGAAAACATGCAAATACACTTCTAAATCTTGTGAATATATTCTGCATGCTCGAGGGTTGTGCATTTAAGAGGTTAATGCCACTTGCTTGGTCTTAATTATCTCATTGTTTAACTCTTTGCATCAACACTGTCAGGAGAATATGCAGTAAGGCTGTTGGTGTAAATAATCCAAGTTCTAATGAACCCATTTATTTTCTCTTCTGTCCTTCACCCTCTACAGCAATGTTGCATATATAATGCTGCCGAATCCCACTCTTCCTGTGCATTAGCAGACTAAAAGAAATATTCACCCACTATAAAATGGCTAGTACTTCAGCACTTCAGATAAATGAAAACAATTTGGTTATCAAGATTCAGAGTCCCAGATATATTTTTCTGGGTTTGTGCTTTACTGTGCCTACTGCTGTATGCGTACATGGCACTCTGAAACATTTTATGAGACTTTTCCCCACTCACAAAACTAATTTATAGCTACATCTACCCACCCTCCCCCCAAAAGTGAAATGGTTACATGCAAAATTACTCCTGCCCGTAATTATAAAAAATGGCAAAAACATTTTAAATATCTGGATTTTACTTCTGCTAGTGCATGTTTCCCACCACCAACACCTTTAAAGGCATTTTAGTGGGTTTTTCATTTCCCTTTAATATTCTGAAATGTTCCGCATTTAAAGTTATGCACAAGAAATGCTCTCAAAAGCACTTATAAGTATAGTTTCTATGCCAAATGTGGAACGTGGCTCCAAAAAAGTTATTCACATGGCATTTGCGGATATAGACAAAGCACTTTACCAGAGAGAGAGAGAGAGAGAGAGAGAGAGAGAGAGAGAGAGAGAGATCCTCTAGCACATATGGATTTCCCTCCATTTTTAACCTTCCAAGAATCCTAGGCTAGGAGACAACTGGCCCCAAGGTTACACAGTGAGGTTTGTTGCTGTATGAGGTAAAGCACACTGTCAGTTATACCATTTTGTCTCTCACATGTCCTCATAGCAGCCTTCTCAAAAGAGATGGCATTATTATTCTAATCAAGTTCATGTCTGAGCATGTATTTGAGCATAGGCCCCTGCTCACTGGTGTGTCCACTCAACTGCACTTGTTCAGAAGAATGATAACCATATTGCTGAAATATTGCCGTTGTACTCCAGACTTCTTTTCCAACTGACAGTCAGGTGTCTCTTTGCTAACGATGATGTCAGGTTTGTTAAAATCTTCATGGTCACTGGTTGAGAATGCCTTTGATTAATTTGGAAACCTCATTTACGCATTTCAGCTTTAGCTACCCATTGCAGTTGCATTAATTTTGAGGCTTGGAAAGGGCGAACATTTGGTGACTGTTGCGCATTGTTACAAAAGAAAGAAGATGCTATCTTTCAAGGGGTAGTAATGGCTGGTACGTTTGGTAAACAGCAGCCCCATCCTGAGATGCACTGCAGACAAAGGACCAATGAAGTTAAAAGAACATGATTAGTGTGGCAGTGTGGTACAGACATAAAGGCCTCATAAGTTCTTGAAAATCATGTCAAGCTTTGTCTACCCAAAGTATCTTGAGATGTTCCAGCAATCCTTTGTATCTGAGTTTTTCCTTTACCGTTTACCCTTGTGACACTAACTGGGTACACATGTATAGAGTATTTTTTTCTCTTCTCATTCTGAACAGCTGGAATTTAATAGTAATAATTTCTTAAACCCTGAAAAATTATAGACAGAGCAACTTTGGTGCCTCAGCTTTGGAATACCCTCCCTAACGAGGGGAATTGACTTGTCAGGCTCCCCAACACCAGGCGACGTCACCTTCCTATTTTCTCTGATATGTTTTTATTTTAGATTGCTTTTTGGAAGTGCCCTATTCTAGGGTTTGGGGGCCCGAGGAGGAGGTTGACAGCAGGGGTGGTAGCATTCTTGTATTTTGTTACGTTTATTCGCTGGTTGTAAAACTGCACCTATGTGTTGTGTGAACCGGTTATATTAGCACTTTTGTATACTGCCCTGGAATCTTCTGATGAAGGAGGGTAAAGATGTATTTTAAATAAATAAATAAAAGAATGCCTCTGGCTGTTCGGCAGATAAAGCAATCCCTTGGTTTGCTCTCTATTTTCTATAAGAATTTTCATCATGTCATGTATGGGTAAGTTTATGAGAAGGCAGGTGAAAACAATAAAGTCATGTGTGGTGGAAATAAAAACACAATTTTAAAGAGCACTCATTCTGTTACTTAGCGTATTTCTTGAGTTCCAGATAAAATTAATGAGCAGCAGCTAAAAGCAACATCTTTTATGCAGTGTAGTATACATTTCAATATCTCCATTTCAGTGTTTCATTGTTCTTCCCAAATGAATGGCACGGTTAAAAATACCGTGCTAACAAGGTTGGAGAATGCAAGCCCAAGATTTCTTTTTATTAATTTCTATAAAGTAATTGATGCAAATACACTTCTTCACAAAGTGGATAATGGATTTATATATCTATATATTATAATGAACTCCTAGTTTCTGTGCAATGGCAGTTCAAGGCACTTAACTGTGAACACAGAGGCCTGCTTGATGAAGCCAATGAAAGCATAAGCTGATTTGCAATGGAAAAGGGCTTTTGCCAAAACTGTCATAAGAACTCTGGGCTTATGGGGGGAAGTGAACTTAATAATAATAATAATATGGGAGTTGTGGTACTTATGAACATTAGCCTGTAACATAAATTACCTTAACCACACAACAAACTGTATTTAAAGTATCTGGTACTAATCAACACTGCACTGCATTATACAGCATTCCTCAACTGGCCAGCCTTAAGCAACTTGCTCCCCTCCAGATATTTTGGATTACAACTTGCATCAGCTGAAAGACCCTAGTTTGGTGAAGACTACAATAGATTATTGGAGGGTGGAACCTTAAAGTCAAAAGGAGAACCTGCATGTGTATGTAATAGGAAATCATTAAAGCCAGAACAGCCAAAGCTTTGTACTTGTTAGATACACAGAGGTGTGAATAATGCAGGCATTGCAGTGTGTGCGTGTGCATTGCTTGTCATCCATGATATCACAGACAACTGGATACAACTGAGCCCATAATCAGTGCTATTTGCTAGAAAAAGAGGTGCTGGAACTCACCATGAATGCCTCCCTTGTTCTCTTATAATGGCAATGGCGCCCACCAGAAAGGCGCCAGAACCGAGTTCCCATGAATTCTGGCTGAAAAAAAGCCCTGCCCATAATACTCATGGACAAGAATCTTGCTAGGAACTTAAACGACTTGGAGCCCAGGTCCCGAAAGCAAGGTTTCATGAATCGGGAGAAATTCACACTGAAATAATGATAATTTTCTTGAGGATTTATTTAAAAGGATTTTGAAATGTGGAACTAAAGGTTAGATTGGAAAAATGGGCAACTGAGAGAAACCATCTCTAGCCAGGTGAGATCTGAAGTGGATCCAGTACACATGTTGGGGATAAGGCTTTTCCCATTTAAGCCCACACCAAATGCCTTAAGAGGGCTTAAAACCTATTTTTCTACTATTCAGATGAAATGCATCTTTTCTACTAACTAATCCTTTCAAAAAAAAAAAAAAAACAACACCGAAAAACAAAGGAAGGAAAGAATGAAAGAAGAGATCATTTGAATGAATGAAAATGTGATAAGTAGATACAAGATGCTCATCTTTTACATATACAAAATATTCTGTCAGTCAAAGTAAATAATCATATTGAATATTTGAAGAAACATAATACAGCTTTCAAAATTGCATTGTTTTTAGATCATACATTCCCACCAAGAAATTTATTTTAATAAGGCCAATATTTGCTGAAGTAGAAGTAGCATGACTGAAGTTGTAAAAAAAACATGATAGGTTTCAAAATAAAAATTCTAGTTAAACGATAATAAATGACTCTAGCTTAATCCTTGATGTAGCTATTAGAATCATCTTTCGCTTAGTGATAAGTGCAACTAAAATAGCATCAATTTCAAGGAAATTGCATTAGTGACTCAATTGCAATGGCTACTTTAAGAATGATTTTATAGTAGTTCTGTTTCTACAATTTAATTTTTAAGTAAAGCCTCATTTTCTGCACAGATACTTTGCAAATTGCTTTCCATTTAAACAGGTTGCGTTGGATTCAGACTTGGCTCCCGCCGGCAGAGGGAAGGGGGAGAGGACTTTTGCTAATTCCCTTCCACCCCCTTCAGCCCTATTACTCCCCATGCTGTTTAGAGAACCCTCTGGAACACTGTAGGAAGTAGTGCTGGGAGCTTTAACGAGAGAAGGTAATCAGGAAAAAACGAACAAAATCCATCCTACGCCAATGAGCTTTCTCCCCTGGATAATGGAAGGTAAGATCTGGATAGATGGATAGATAGATGATAGAGGGGGGGGGGATAGACCGACCGACAGACAGACAGACAGACAGACAGACAGACAATGTTAGGCACAAGCTACTGGATTGAAGCTTAATTATCCCATGGAAATAATTGGGTCTTAAAACTGAGGTTTCTCTCAGACAATCTGTTTATCACACATTGACTCTGATTTGCTTGTGGGGAGGTTATACGATGCCATGTCAAATGTTATCCCACACTTTCCAGTGCTGTACATGAGCTCCAAATCCACTGTAATCAGGCAACCCAGTTTTCTGATACACCATTGAATCCCATCCAGAAAATGGCAATAGCCTGGAAGCACCCTGATTGACTCTGGCTGAGTTATACCCATTAATTGTTATCCAGTCTATAGTACTATATAGTAAAGGTAAAAGGTAAAGGAGCCCTGGACGGTTAAGTCCAGTCAAAGACAACTATGGGGTTGCAGTGCTCATCTCGCTTTCAGGCCAAGGGAGCTGGTGTTTGTCCACAGACAGCTTTCTGGCTCATGTGGCCAGTAGGACTAAACTACTTCTGGCACAACAGGACACTATGATGGAAGCCAGAGCACATGGAAATGCTGTTTACCTGCCCGCCACAGCAGTACCCATTTATCTACTTGCACTGGCATGCTTTCGAACTGCTGGGCAGGAGCTGGGACAGAACAATGGGAGCTCACCCCATCGCAGGGATTCGAACCGCCAACCTTCCGATCGGCAAGCCCAAGACACTCAGTGGTTTAAACCACACACCACCCACGTCCCTACCATAGAGTACTATATATAGTACTATAGTATCCAATCTGTACACCAGTTCTACTGACTTCAGTGCACCTGAAGCATGAATTCATGTGTGCTGGACTAAAGCCATTTGTACAGATCCACACATGGAAGTAGGCTGGAGTGCAGTGATAATCTTCCTGGGTGTAGTCAGTGTGTATAAAAGGAACTTGCATGCAATGGGGGAAAACCTATTCTGAGGAGTTCAAGTGCACACACTTTTCAGAACTGAAACTAGCCAAGCAGCTGCTGAATGAATGGTCAGTGCTATCAGCTGTGGCAGCCCCAATCACCAGAATAATAGAAATCCAAGTGACATCTGTGACAGGAAGCACCTTTAACCAACTGAGGCTGGTGGGCCAACTACAAACTGTCCTAGACAGACAAAGCCTATTCACATTTAGCTATGTTCTTGTAAAACTACTGCTATGCTCTCCACATGAGGGTGCTTTTGAAGACTGCTCCAGTTATTTTGAAATACAGCCACTCATATATTTTCTGGAACTGGGAAAATTGAACATGTCTTCTGTGTCTTCAAACAAATGCACTGCTCCAGGTCTGCTCCTGGGCATGATACTAATGCTGGTATTAACTCTTCAAACCTAAAATAGCTTGGGATCATATACCTTAAAAATCACCTTGTCCCATATTAACCTGCCGAAGTACTAAGATCATCCTCAGAATAACTTCTCTGGGGGAGCCCTCCTTCAGAGGTGAAGCAAATAAGAATGGAAAGTAGGTCTTTCTTTGTTGGAGTGCCCTGGATTTGAAATGCTCTTCCAAAGGTGTCTTGCCTGGTGCAAAAAGTCTGAAGCCTTTTTTTCAGAGACTGGTAGATCTGATGGCCTAGATATTCTGTTTTATATCAATCTTGTTTTAATTCTGGCGTTTTGGACCTGCTCTGCTTTATTTTATAAACTGTGTTGCTTTTAGTGGCTTTTGTGTGTTATTATTTTTATATTACCAAAGCAGGTAACGACAAAGTTCCTCGAATTCACAAATTAGATACACAATTTGCCTGATTAAGCTCAACATGAACTAGGCAGACAAAAAAAATTGTTCTTCTGTGAATCTATTTTCACTATCAACATACAAATAGAGGAATCTGTTTTCACTATTAATGTATGTATATCATCTTCTGGATGTTTGATCGCAAGCCATCTTCTCATCATTCTTTTAAAATGAGAACCTCCAAAAGCTTTAAAGTAGTGAGCTCATCAACTCTCATACTTGTTGCATATGTCAAAGGGAAAACTCCTAATGATAATCCATCTAACCAATTCCCACTTTCATCCTCTTTTTCTGTTGGATAGACTCCATTATTTTTTTATCCATTTGGCATACAACTCTCCTCTTTTGATCCAAGGAGCTGCGACATTTCAGAAACTTTAATCTTGGTTTCCTTAATCTTTCTACCATACCATTGCTGAAAGATTGTACCGCTACTATATACCCTTAATATTTTTCCTTCACTCTATTTCTGATATTCAAGCAATGAGTGCTGAATAACAAAAAATATCTTTAGATATTTTGATACCATTGGCCATGGCATCTTCCTGGTCTGGCTTTCGGGAAACTTGGGGCACTATGTGTTACAACCAATCTAGTGGTGCAGCAGTAAAACTTCCAAGCACATTTGCAAAGCTAAGCAGGGTCCAGTATGGTTCCAATGATTCTGGTCCTACTTAAGGAACCAAGTGCAGAGAGTGGCATCAGGAAAGGGTGTCTCCACCCCCATCATTTATCCCAAACACTGAGTTCCCACCATCTTCTGGCAGTTCCTTCACTGTGAGATGTGAGATTACAGGGAACCAGGCAGAGGATCTTCTCAGAAGTGACACCCTCCCTGTGGAACGTCCTACAATCAGATGTTAAGGAGATGAAGAACTACAAGACACCTGTATTGGAAAGTTTTAAATGTTTGACGTATTATTATATTTTTATATTTTGCTGGAAAGCGCACAGAGTGGCTGGGGAAACCCAGCCAGATAGGCGGGGTATAAATAATAGTATTATTTATTATATTTATTGTTGTTGTTGTTTAATAAATCATTATTTGGGGAGGATGTGTGCCAGATGGAAATCCAAGGAGGATGGGAATGGAATGGAGTAGCTGGAATCCTGAACATTGTGCTGTAGGCCCTACTTCCTGTGTTTATTAATAATGTATCTACCAATAAAGTATCTACTGTTATATACAATATAAGGGAGGTAAAACCACAACACACATAATTTCTAAGGTGATGTTTCCGTTTATTACCCAACTTACTGAACCTACATAAGTTTCGGTGCCCTTGGACCCAGTCATGGATTGCCTCACAGTCTGAAGTAGAACAGCCCTGAGAAAACTTTTTCACTTCATTCTGCTGTATATCTAGACTGTGTTACGATATGGATGCAATGCAGCTGCAAATTGCTAGCTTGAAAACATCACATGATGGAATGTTGGGACTGTACCATGGGAAACAGAGGGACAGTTAATTCACAGTGTGAAGCACCAGAATTAGCTCAGAGTGTAATATGAGCTCTTCCTCTTGTTCCTGTACAGGAAGTACAGGAAGTGTTTGTCTCTCGACTGCTGGAGCTTGAAGAGAGCAGTCATGTTTTCTGTAACGCTACAAAGACAGAAATAAAGGCATGTAAATACGTTTCTGTCTATCTCTTTCCCCTGCCGGGGGGGGGGGGGCAGGAAAGAGGGTATGTGTTCTTCTCACGCTGAGAAGAATCGCCTATTGTGACCTAGCTTGGATCTTGCTGGGGAATGCAGCCAGGGAGCTCAACAGGTGACCAAGCCGGGTGCCTGGAGAGTTGCCAGTTACTACTGATATAGGCTTGATTTCTGACTGACTGACCCTTAGTGTGAAATCTGTCAGGAGCCGTCCTGCTCTCGAGTAGGACCCTGGCAGAGACACGTGCCCAACAGGCATGTTCTCTCCCTCCTGGTCAATCGTTCAGGAGTTTCAAAAGCTTTCTTCTGCCCGAACATCACAGCAACTGATGCCAACAGGCATCAGCACACTTAGGGATCCACAGAGTCTTCCCAGCTTGCGTAACAGAATTCAGTAGCTCAGCATTTGGTTAATCTATGTTTATTTACATATAATACACTTGGAGCCTTAGCTCCTTCCTCTTTCTCGTCAGACAGCAAAGAGAAAGAACAAAGGACAATAGTCCCACTTTACGGAACACAGTAACACAAACATCCTGTCTCTGTCACCTCCCACTCTGTGGAATGAAAACATACACCGCCATGTGATAGACCACAATCCTATGACTGCAATCATGGAGCAGGAATCTTAACACAATCTGAACCCCTAGGTACTGATAACTGGAGGAAGTTATGATGGTGTGTTGGTGCCTCTCCATCAGCCTACACAGATAGAGAGGAAACCATTGCACCAGTTGCCCAGCAGTGCGTCTGCTCATCATCATCCCACTTAAGAATTCTCTCCTGTTTCCTTTTCCCTGACAATCTTAGATGCAAAACCATAAGAAGTGTCATCACCAGACATTTTAAAAAGCAATGGTGGCATGTAAATAGCTTGAATGACAGAATCCACATAGCCTGGGACATCTAATGCACAATTGTACCAACACGCAAGAAAACGGGTCTGTAGCTTTAGTATAGTACGCAAGAGAATTCTGCTGAAGTGCCAATCTTGCTGTGGACAGGTGTTTATGAAGCTTGGCTGAGAAAGTCAGAGAAATTGGCCTTTAAAAGAAAACGATGATGTGAAAAGTGTTTTTGTTTTTCCTTACCACAAGGCAACACACCTTTGTCACAATGGATGAAATACTTCACCCCATTCTGACTGTTCAACAAAGACTGTTTCGGTTCCAATTTCTGTTTATGAAAAACTGGCATCAGACTGTATGACAAAAATTCACTGAGGCCAGTAAAAAGAAGCTGTAGCAGATGAGAAAAGTGATGTCTTCCACTGCATGCTTTCCAGCAAAGCAAGCAATTTGTTAAAAAAAAAATTAAAAAGGAAGGAAGGAAGGGGGGGAAAGACTCTTTGCAGTTCTCAGAAACAGTGACTCATACACATGATCAAATGCATTAAAGGTCACCCCTAAGCAATAAAGAACTACCTGGCATTTTTCCATTTGGTGACTCCTACTCCATTCATAGAGCCTGGTGACTATTTTAAGAATTCTTACCTACAACAAACAATTTATAGTTATTCAAGCTTATGCCAGAAAAAAAGTTGAGAGAAAGGATTACTTGTGCAAGATCCAAGAGCTGGAATGGCTTCAGAATGTGGACAATTGTCCAGAAGCTGGTTTAGGGTTCAGTTAGATTAACAACCTGATTCATTTGGGGTGGGTGGGTGTACATGAGAGGCACATTTCAACCTGAAAGCATTTGGCCCTTTAAGGGCACTAATCAACCAAATGTTGTTATACAGCACTCACAAGCCTTTTGCCCTGCCCCATCCCTGTGAAAATAATGCTGTGCCTGACTGAATATATGCCTAATGGAGAAAGTATTTGGGGGTTTGATCCTTTGGATTTTGGGATTTGTGTTCCAAGTTTGTAAACTGCCCCTTTGGAGAATGTTCCTTGCTGGGAGACACTCTAACAGAAATGATCAATATGTCATAGTCACTCTCCTACTACTAGGCTCTGACAATAGGAGTGTTCACACGTTACAGTCAATCTTGTTGATTGTTGAGTTGCATCAATGTCTACACTTATTCACACAACCACTTGTACATGTGTAGAAACTGGTTGTGTTTAGTGTGCGGTGTGAGCAAGCCTGTAGTGTTTACTAATCACCTCTTTAGGGATTGGGGGACTGAATCCAGATGCCCTAAACAAGAGCAACCATGCAAGCTCTTCACTCTTTCAAACAGGTAATTAGCAATGCCAAGGCTGGCTGGCTAGGTGGCAGTACAGCAACTGCTCAGTAC
Source organism: Podarcis vaucheri (assembly GCF_965113315.1). Lineage (NCBI taxonomy): Eukaryota > Metazoa > Chordata > Lepidosauria > Squamata > Lacertidae > Podarcis > Podarcis vaucheri. The sequence goes on from NC_138761.1 coordinate 78,903,940, forward strand.
ATTGTTGGATGCCATATATCTGAATCAGACATATTGAGCAGTAGGCCTACTCTGGGTATGACTAACATTGGATTTCACCCTTCAGTTGTACCTGGAATAACACATCTTCCTGTGTTAGCCCTCCAGCTAAACAGCCCACTTGGGTTCTATTACTGCTCCTGGAACATGGGAGGCACCAAACAGAATCTTAAATGCTATTAATCAATGAACATTTTTTTTTAACAGGGGGAGGAATACAACATTATGCTATTGTGATCATTCCACAAGTGTGAGCATTTCTGCCTGCAAGACAGAACAATCCCCTCTCCTCCCCACTGCCACACACTGTTCTGAGGGTTCCCTTGACCCTCCAGAGTGGATCTAGAGAAGACGTAAGGGCATGTATGGGAAGGAAGGAGGAAAGCCTCATTGCACTAGCAGGAGCCTTTGCACTGCATTAGTTGAATCTGGCCCTCTGTCTCTTGAGGGAGGATTATAACCACAATTCACTTGAAAACAGCAGGTGGGAATCTGCTACTTGACTACCTCTGCTGGTATGCTTTGGAATACCAATTGCTGGAAACTGCAGGTGGGAAGAATGCTGTTGCCCTGAGGTCCTGCTTGCAAATTTCCCATAGGCACCTGGTTAGCCACTCTGAGAATAGCGTGTTGGACTGGAGGGGCCTTTGGTCCAATTCAGTAGGCTGTTCTTATGTCCTTACCTTTTTGGTAAGGTTGAATAGAAAACACTAAAGAAATGTATGGTGCATAAATAATTTGCCTTGATTTTTCTAATTGAACATATCAATGCTGTTAACACTTTTCACTTCTCCTTGTCCACTCTAATCTTATTTATTGTGCCTCTGACACCTTCCATTACCCTTCCCCTGACTCATTATTTTAGCTGAAATGATTATAGCAGTGTGTGTGTGTGTGTGTGTGTGTGTGTGTTGAAAATGATAATGTTCCTGTGACACCAAGTAGAAACTTCATGTGCTTTTATATGCACACATTAAAGAGTGGATTATCATTAATTATGCACTACAAATTTTCATGGCAACCGCCTGAAAGTGACAAAACATTTGCTTTTGTCATCGTTCTGTTAAGTGAGACCAAGTTGAGCCGCTAAGATGTCTGACAGGGCACTGTACTCAATTCCTAACAGAAGGTCAGGAGCATGACAATGATTTTATTTTATTTCACACATTATTTTTCTGTTATCACTGTAAGCTGTTAATGAAATTGTTTGAACTAAACTATTTTTTATCATCCCACAGCCTGTACTTATGGCATATGAAGGAGAAATTCCTTGTTAACATTACTTAATCTTCTAACGCTTCATTTTCCTTCCTCAACTATGCTAGAAAACATCACCATACTTCTTAATAGTATTATTATTATTATGTTGCCTTTGGTTTGGGGTTTTGTTTTTAAAGTTAGTTTAAACAAAAATATGACATTATGTTCTCCTACAAATTAGATATTTGCCTTTTTTTCTTGACATGTTCCTCAACCATTAGCAGGTATGGGACAGGCAAGAAGTCAACAGGTGATGCCATTATTAAGGATCTACAATACTGCTTTGATTGGAGTTATTGATAAGATTTTTCATCACATGTTATTAAGCTACTTGTGACCTGAATACTTTTAAGGACTGACCTTTCCTGTATGACTTACTCTAAAAAAAATAAAAAAAAATTTACAGGCCTATGAGTTGTAGGTAAAGATAGCAAACCATTCTTTCATCTCTGCTACCATCTACATAGGCAGAAACACATTTGGAGAGCTTTTCAAGGTAGCAAGGGCAAATCCTTTGCTGATAAGTCACTCCTATTCAGTCCAACTTTAATGTAATCACACATGAAAATTCTACACCAGCAGCTGGTGAAGCCCAAGTTATTTTACCGTCTGTGAGTGGACAAGGTGACACACACACCCCCTCAACAATGAGATAATGTTCTGCACTGCCTCGGGGCAACAAGCTAGCTTAGGAGATGCAGGACAAACCATGTTGCACACACAGTTTTGTCTTCTGGCTCCTCACTACCACACCCCAATCCCCCACTCTGCCTAATCTTAGGGTTGGCCCCCCTGACCAACACCATTGGGATCAACCACTTGTGACTATATGGATCGTTTTGACCTCCTTTCTCTTAAAACGTTGCCAGGAGATATGGAATGATGAAAACCACAACATGGTCTGTGGCATGTCTGCTGAATACGGCTGGCTAGATTGGCTTTTGGTCAAAATTATCAGTTTCTCACTGTGAAAAGGTAAGTTTCTACAAGTTTTGAAGGAAACAGTATTTTATTCACTATGGAGCGGGAGAAAACTACACTGAATAAGGACAACCTGGCCAAATTTGAGCCTTTGTATATTGACTTTCCAGGCTAAGGTGCTGGAATACATTGTGGAACAGAAATTGAATAACGATCTTTCCTTCATCCTTTCCAATCTGGTTTTCACCTTGTTGTAACACAGAGAGAGGTGTAGAGGTCCTGGTGTATTATCTGTGCCTGGAGACTGACATGAGCATTACTTCTTTGTTAATTATGCAGGGGCTGTTGGCAGCTTTTGATACTGTGGACCACAATATTATTTTGGACCATCTTGAACATCTGACAGGTGTTTCATGATGACAATCAGCTTTATATAACTGTTAAAAAGCATCCAGGGGCAGCTGTCTCTTTCCTCAGCCCATGTCTGGAGTCTGTGGTCAAAATTAGGTAAAAATTTAATCTCGAAAAGAATGAGGGATGCTGTTAAGGGATGGCTGTCATCTGAAGGAGAGAAACCTGTCTGTGGTTGATGAGGTCCCTGTGACCCTATTCTGATCAGGTAAACAGCCTGGGGATACTCCTGGAACAGACTGTGCTTTTTGAGAAGCAAGTAAGAGTTGTTGCCATCTTCCATTTTTGGCTAATGAGGAGGATCTGTCCTCCCTTACACGCTTCAGACCTTGTGCCACTGATCCAGGGTTCTGCAAATTCCAAACTAAATTACTTCGTCATATCCTAGGTGCGGTTGTTCTATCAAAGGAACACTGATTGGGATTACTGCTCTGGCTTATCTATATATGTCAAGTTGTTTCTTGATTGGGGAAATATGGTAAAAATAAATCAATGCTAAAGAGCCTTGATATAACAAAAGGTGAGTTGTGGGGTGGGGGAGCATCTCAGCAAAAGAGGAATGAAAGCAAAATCATTTCCTTCACCTGGGCTTTTACAGACCCACAAGCTATATCTCTTGTGTGTAGGATGTACTGCATCAGATAGGATGGCTGGGAGGTAATGTTCTGCAGTAATGAGTATGCTTGTTGCCGACAGACCTAAGAATGAAGTTTTCTGCGTGGAGAATAAAAGGCCAGGAACTAATAATAATGGCGAGCTCCACATATGGATCATACATATAGCAATAAAAGGAGAATGCAGAAAAGCAGCAGTTGGGAAATTAAATAATTATAATGAATCCAGCAAAATAAAATATATTTATCCCATTTTCTATTGTGCTTTTCAAGACAATATTAAGGACTCTAGACCACCTGGCCTTTTACTTTTGAATCCAATTTCTAACATCTGAGAGCACATTTATGAAAATATTTCCTGCCAAGAATTTCTGCCCAGCCTTTAATAAACTCAGCGCTCTGTGGGATAGAAACAGCCCAATTTCCACCTGCATCTTTAACAAATCCTGCAACTTCTGCATATTTCCTGGGATCTGCATTTTGTTCCCCCACCCCCGTCAAATTGGTACTTCCAAACTATCCTGTCATTTTAACACTGAACCACTTGGAGGCATGATAGGAAATCATGCATGTGAAAAATACACATGATTTTTTTATTTTAAAAAAAAGTCAAGCATTGGGTGGCAATCTTTGGCACTGAGCATTGTCCAACTGACTACAATGAGCACACACAAACCCAAACACTTCCTTGGTCTTTTTTGTAGAAAGGTAATGTCTTTCTCTCCCCCCCCCCCATTGCCGCTAGTAATTCTGCTTTGATCTTATAGGGGCTGCACTATTAAATATAAGCCAGCTCATAAGCATGGCACACGCCTGTGATTCTCAGTAGAAGGTCATAACCCAGACTTTATATTTTAAATAACTATTACAATGAAGAAGAGGGTATAGCCACAAAAAGGAATAGTTTTAATTTATGCCTGGCTTACTTCAGCAGAATATAGTTTATTTATAAACTGCTTGTGGCAAACTCTGTATGCCCCTGTTCAATGCGTGTGCTGAACTGTCTTCTGGTAAATTATTTAAATTACACCTAGCAGTAATTCCTGAGGACTTTCATACTTCATTTTCTCTATTAATATAACAGGGAAAAGCTGCTTTGCAAGGATTGCTCTAAATTCCCAGAGTGTGAGTTCCAAACTCTGTATGTGTTGCATTATGCCTGTCAAAAAACTTGTCTTCTCCTGAAATTTATTACTGAAGTCTCTCCACTAGAACTACTCATTGAAGCCTTACGGAAAGCTCATACATGATTTAAGAAGCTAACAGCACTGAAAGAAATAGGTCAGGTAAAAAAAAAAACACCCTGAATTTAAGCTACCTTCACTTATTACTTATGCAAGATTATGCATAATTTAGCACACTGCTGAATATGCAAGGGCAGAATAATTGTTTACCAAAATATTTACTCTGAGTTGGTACCTGTGTTTTAGTGAGATAAGGTGATTTCTCAGTCCTTGCTAATCACATTAGAAAAAAGGATTAAATGCGTTTTTGATTGTGCTGATAACTGCATGACATTATATATAAACAAAGATCATGTTCAACATTCTCAAAGAAGATGCTTCACTCTTTATTCACATTGTGTGGTTGAGTGCAGGAGGGTAAGAATGTCGTTGGATAGGGTTTCTATACTGTCTTACATCATGACAATTCAGTCATTACCAAATGCAGTTACTTAAATCATGTGCATATACAAACAGACTTTTGCTAGTAGATCTCTTTGAGCACCTTGAATAAATGAGATAAGCTTATGTAGATGCGCATATGTGCAAACGACATGATAAATGTACATGAGAAAGAGCAAGGGAGGACATGTTCACATGTATATGAACTAATAGCATCTGTGCCTGGATTGGTTGACCAAAGTGCACAAATGTGGATACTGATTTCCAAGAGCTAGGCATGCAATCCATCCAAGAGCTACGCATGGGTACGGGTGTATATTCCCATCCATCTATCTCTTGATATGGATACGGATACCACACTCTTCATAAACCAGGAATGGCCAAACTTGGCCCTCCAGATATTTTGGGACTACAGATCCCATCATCCCTGACCACTGGTCCTGTTAACTAGAGATGATGGAAGTTGTAATCCCAAAACAGCTGGAGGGCCAAGTTTGGCCATGCCTGTCATAAACCATTGGAAGCAACTACTTACAGTTTCTCCCTGCACATTATTTCATTATTTTTTTATTTTGGGCAACTCTTTGAACAGAGCCATTTAAAAAATCAAGGAAGTTTCTGATTATGTAATGTCAGGCAGCTGAAAATAACCTGAAACATGCTAGGTGAACTCCAGATTTGTGAAAATGATTAAGAATTTTACTCCTGACTTGAGGGAGATGAGGGTTGCTTCCTCTGGAAATAGGATATAATTCTGCTGACAAATTGAGCTTATGCTCCCAGCAGACAAGATGTGGAGAAGACTACAAAGAGAGGAAACCATTTTAATCCAAGGAAGATTCCTGGGCACCTATTTTCCATTTGTGAAAAGGGATGGTGTTTTGAAAATTGGTGTGTATTTTATTATTGTAAATGCTTAGCAAGTTATTGGGCCACAGTCCATTAGGATGTGTCCCTATATACCTCGGCGTAAACTGTACAAGAGAACTTCCTGAAAATAAATATGACAGAGAAGGAAAAAAGACAAAAGGGGTGGTGAGTAATAAATGTGACTACAAGTTATAAGAAAAAAAACTGTGTGTTATTCAGAAGTAATATATGGTGTTAATGTGACTAATCAAGACAAAAGTGATACCTCATTAAAGACTCTATCATACTGTTCTCTATAAGCAGATACCATTAGACAATGTAGATTCTCATGTGGAAATAATTATTTTATGGATAACATACACCACAAATTTAATAGCTTTCTTGCACTTTTAAAGTTGAAGAAACATTCTATTAATCTACTTCACACATGGAATGCCACATAATTGGTTTTCTATCAACATGCTTTATTAGCCATACCATCTTAAGATTTTAAGAGGAATATTATTACTCAGTTTCAATAAACTGAACAAATTTATTTACTGTTGTGCTAAACAAAACACTTCCATAGAATCAAGAGGAAGACAATGCCGATCAAATGAAAGCCAGACTCTAGTCCTATTTAGATGTTTTAGCAAATGTTCCAACTGGGGAAGGGATGAGGCTAAGCACACAAGGGTTTCCACTGTGGGGAGATGTTTAGCGTGAACTATGGTTTCTTGTTACATCCAATCTAAGCCACAGTACTGACAACAGTGATTTGGAGAAAAGGGAAAGAAACGTTGTTTCAAGTTAAGTTGACAGAAAACACAGATCAACAGCATGGCTTCTTTCTTTCCTTTTTTAAAAGAAATTGTGTCACAGAAAACTGATACTGTAAAAGTATACTGCTATTAAGTTTACAAGTGCCCGGGAATTTTATAAATTTGGAAAGTAATTTAACAAATTCACTTTCTCTGTTATATGACTTCCTTGGCACCAAGAGCTCTGGAATAATCCTGCCCACAGCATATTGCCAATAAACTGAGTCAGCCAGAATCTTTTCCTATTAGAGTAGGGAATTTCATTGCAAACACCACTGCAATGCTTGGTCATTAGGAGTTATTCCTCCTGACATCATTAGGGTTACATGGCTGAAGGGTTCAGAAAGGGACCTGTCATCCTATGCCACTTAACTAGCTGAAATATTTATTTTGTGTTGGCACTTGTGGTCCTATTTAAAACAGGGGGTGCTATTTTCACAAATGAAACTGATTGCAATATGATGCCATGCACCCCCTGTTTCATTAGTTAATAATGTTTCTTTTAACTGAAACCAGCTAGTAGTCACAAGAAAATATGAATAATATGAATATCACATCACAATATCACACCAGAATAATGATGGGGCCACATTTATTTGTTTATGCATTTATTTGCTGCATTTTCCACAGTTCTCATGCAGTCACAACTTGCAATAAAATTATTACAGTTCCTCATTTAAAAAGGCATCTAAAAATTCCAGCTTTTGGATCTTATGGTTTGTTAATTTAAATAAGCATGTGAAGGAATGTTTACTATTCCCCAACACTATCTGGAATCCCCTGCAAATCTGTCTAGGGTTCTGGTAGGCCCCTCAAACAATATGGGATGAGCAGCTGTAGGGGAAAACCTTCTTTCCATGAACCTTCATAAATGAACTTACTTTAGGATCCAGTGCTTATTTTTGGTTATTTCCCCTTTCCCCCAACTGTCCCCCATGCCCTCATGCCCCATTAATCAGGAGGATCACTGATGCTCCAGATGCAGTTTTCTTTGGGAAGGGGATGTTTCAGAGGAGAAGAGAAGACAGAAAACGTTGCTTGCATCGACTTGTCTGAATTTAAATGACAAACTGAGTAAAAGGTGGGTAGGGGGATTGCCCTTATGGACACAAGTACAGAGCTAACATATCATGTTATTTAGTCCTACGGATCAAAGCCCATACTTAAAAATAAAGGAGCCATTAAAAGTCACATAGATAGGCCCACAGGAAAAGTTTCTGAAAAGTCTAGATTATGGTCTGGTGATGAAAAATGATCTAGGGCTGGGGGCTGGCACATTCCTGTATCCCTCCACAAAGGATGGGATGCAGAATATGGCTGACCTATGACTTGTATGAGAGAAGACACTCCTTAAAAATGAAATGTCACCTTAAAAAAGATCAAGGGGAGACACTTATACACCTCATTACTGTGATGGCTTGTGTATGCTCTTCGCAATGAGTGCCTCTGCTAAGTCAGAGATATATACAGTTCTTTATTTTACATGTGTACAGACAGCGCATTACAATCATGCATCTGAATCCTCCGGTTCAGATTCTGGGAGTGGCCTACGCCGGCTTCTCCTCCAACAGAAAAGGCGGGGAAGTTTCCTGAGATGCCTCTCCCCCCTCCTCTTTAACTCTCCCTCTCCTGGGCAGACAGAATAGGCTTCACCATCAGTGCCAGAACTTCCTGTGGGGTGCTGGGGCTCTGCTTCTGCATCAAAGAGCATTTCTACCTCCTGGCTCTCTCCCCCTTCCCCATCCATCACTTCCTGTCCACCTCCCTCTGAATGTTCCTCCTTCTCCCCAGCATTCTCTGGAAGCCCCATGACAATTACTCACCTGAATAGCACTGGTTTCACAAGGGTAAGTAATGCCACACACAAGTGTCACAGAAATGGAACCTACAATGGACTGAGTCTTCCCTACTCTCTGAGGAAGTGGGCTTTCCTGCATGAAAGCGTGTTTAAGGCACCACAAGACCATTGTTTTGGCTGCAGTCACACCTCTGGAAGTTATCACTATTTCTGAACATTCTAGGTGCCCATCTGACTTGTATATATTTAAGTGGAAGATAACAAAGAAAGACATTATTTATTTATTTTTTTATAATCATATTTATTAAAGTTTCCAATAATAACAGAATAGAAAAGATAAAAAGGATAAAGAAAAGAAAGAAAAAGAGAGACTAGCTTAGACCCTTCTTTTCATAACCTTCTTTCTGGGACTTCCTCCTTCCCGTCCCGACTGTATTCCCCTTTCCCTAAGTTGGTTCCACAAGTTCTCATCCCCAAATTTAAGCCTAATATATTTTACTCATAAACCAATTTAAATTTACACAATCTTAACATCACTCCTCGTCTTATAATAAAACAAAATTTTCCCCCAAGATCAGCTCTCATTCCTTCCACGAGTTCCCCCTTTCTAAAAAAGAAAAAAAAAAACGAAAACATATAAGATCAAAGTTATAAAGAATATAAGATAGAATATATAGAAAAGTTCAAAAAATTGGTTACAAAGCCTTTGGATTCTAAGGTTCCCCCTCCCTTCCCCGGTTTTGATTCCCCATGTCCATTTGTCTGTATGTTGTCGGCCTGGAGATCTTAAGTCCACAGCCGAATTTTCTCAGTCCATCTTGCCGGTTTCTTCAGATTTGGTTGTTTTAATAATATTTAACTTCATAAATCCAGTCTAATAGAGGCCTTTAATTTTCCTTAATCTTTTGTTGCTCCTCCCGTTGTTCTTTCCGTGTCGTATTTAGTCATTTACTCTTTTGCTTCTTGTTTTCTCCGGTTTCTGTCTTGTTCAGCTGTCAAAACATTCTTGTTTCAAAACTTAGTGACTCTACAGAGGTTTGTTATTCAGGGACAAAGACTTACGTCCAGTTCCTTTCTTGCTTCAATAGAAGATTCTATTGTATTATGATCACCTCTGTAGACAAAATAATATTTCAGTTCTGCAGCTTTCCCAAGAGATAAGACCTATGCACATCCCAGAGTAGTTTTCCACATACGACACTTGTAATGTGCCGAAACCCCTCTAGGGGGATTGCAATAACTTTGTATCCTCTAATCCAAAAGTCAATTTGTTGTTTCTTTTTCCCCGACAGTTTATATCCATATTTATGTCAAATTGTAGCAAAATTAACCAGCAAAGAAAAACTTGTAGCAAAGTCCTCTTTATATTTTCCAGCTTTGACAGCTCCTTTGGCAGCTGTCAAATTCTCCATCTCTCTTCGCCAGGCTCTCCGAATCGCCCCGGTTCCCAGGGGGGGGGTTGTCTTTTTCCTCTCACCCTCGACTCTTCTCCTCCAGCACAGTTCTTATAGTTCACATCGTGGAGTTAATAATTTTTGTCATCAATAAACTTCTGAATCGATCTTGGTTTCTCAGTCCTTGTTTTAGCATGTTTACAATCAGGGAGGGGACTGACTTCCTTTTTGGATCCCCTCCCGCTCGTGCCAAATCCGGAAAAAAATTTCTTTTTTCCTCCTTTTATGCCCGGTTACCCAATTACTCACGGGTTGTTGTTAAATGTCCGAATTTTCTTTGGAAGAAGCCAGCGCTCTCCGCCGGATGGCATGCGGCTGCGCCCGGCAGGGGAAGCGGAGGACTCAAAGCACCACGCCACTCCCCGGCGCCCGATCCGTAGCCTTTAAAAAGGCTCCTTCACAAGCCGGGAGGGCGATAGCGGTGCCAGCCGAGTCACCATGTCCACGGGATCCGTTCCCGTGGTTTTTGAGGGTCCCCGCGTCGCCGGCGCGGTAGGACCCAACCCCTGCCGAGCCGACTCCCTCCGGAGCTCGGAGGGAGTCCGCCATTCGGCGATGGCGCTAACCCGGAAGTCCAAGAAAGACATTATTTAATGGCAGTTCTCTTACCTCTATTTCAAGCAAAACCTGTTTGTTCTCCCGTGTGTGTTTCAAGATTAGGGAAACTGCATCAGGGCCACCATCACCTGTATTCTTGAATAGGACAACTGCAATCTATTAGATTGCTCATTGCAGAGAAGAACTGAAAAAAACAGAGTTAAAAATGGAATGTTAGCATTTCAGATCTTTGAATGCTTACACAGAATTCTGTCTCCAGTTTAAACAGTGACAGAATACACATTGATTTTATAAATGGGGTAATGTCTGACACACCCAGTCACCCTTTGTAAAAAAACCAACAGTAATCCATTACATTTGATAGCTGTTATGTATAAATTCCTGTAACCATTGTGTCTGAAATCCTTTAACTGACCTTAATTCATTATGTAAATGAGATCTATAACCAAGCACTGTATACTGGCAATATAAATTAATAAAGAAAACACCCACCAATTGAAATCATTTATCTCTGATTTCGCTCCACAGCTTAGGACTGATATCCCATTCACTGATCCCTGTTAAAACAAACACTAATTACACAGCATATGTTGGCTGCAGAAATGCTGCAGTTTTGACTGCTGAAAAAATGCCTCAAATGTTTTCTTATTTTTCAAACCAATTGCCCAAGTGCTCAGTTGTTCCACTGTTACCACACATGGTGGTTAAAGAGCATATGAATTAGGCTTCCATATAAGCAAATTTCTCTGTAAGTAATTTATATTGTATGGTAAACTTGTAGCCAGCTAGAACAGCAAATTAAAGCATTAATCACATCTGTAAAATTTAAGGCCCTGTGCATACAGAAAAAAAAAAATTAGGGAAATACGTTTTCTTGTATTGCTAAAATAAATATTCCACATATGGAGGCCAGTCTAATTCTTCTCATTATAGTGGGAATGAAGATGAACATTAAGCCCATATAACATTTCTTTCAGAGTTAGTCGATAGCTCGTTTTCGTAGGTAGCACATATTTTTAAACCTGAAATGTTCACATTCAATCAGATTTGCTGCCATTTCCCGTTCCCTCTCCCAATCCCTCCCCCCGCCAATCCTTGTTGCTTAAGCTTTTCATCAACACCGGAAAACCTCCATCATTATTCCATATCACATACTGATGATGAGGCAAAACAGTAGCAAGCAGACTCTCTAGCATTAAGCAGGCAGTAAAGTTGTGGGAAAGAAACTTGCTATAAAATTATCAAATCTCCCTTCTCAAATGTTAAAGTAACATACCACCTACTATGTAAACAGAATGTCATATCATTGCTCTTATTTACATAAAAATACACAATATAACTGTGGAGAGGAAGAGAACCCAGGTTATGTGCTGTGAACTTTCCAGACCTAACTTAAGGGAACTTGAGTAAGCCATTGGTCACCCACTCACAACTCCTTGCATGCACTATGGAGAATGCTTCATATATTTTTTTTATCATATTTAAATCCCACCTTCCTTCTAAGGCGCTCTAGGTGGCATACAGCCCCCACCCCCAATTTGTCCTCAATAAAATCCTGTAATGTAGGTTAGTTTGAATAAGAGAGACTGGCCCAAGTTGCTCAATGACTCCTGCATCATGTGGATCCCTCCATTTTAATGGCTTAGTAGTGCTGGAAGAAGCAAAGAAAACAGCTCCATAATGCTAAGGTGATACTAGAGATGGAGGAGAGATTCAATTAAAGTGAACCTACCTTTCTCAAACAACATGCAAACCAAAACACGACCATCTTTTGAAAAGTGCACTTCTCTGAATTTTTCAGTGTAGTTCTTCAGACAAATAACCTGCATAAAAATGCATATTCATGAAAATGGCATACAAAAAGTCATTGCATTGGGGTAAGCCACTTTGCAAAAATGTTAATATTAGACAAAATTCCATACACCACATGTATATTAGGAAAATTTCACAGGAAATATGAATTTTCACGAGGACTCCCCCCAAAAAAAATTTCACAAACTGTTGTGGTAACATGGGGAACTGGGTTTAAGATTAGGAAAATGAGAAACTGAAAGAAACCAAAATTAACAGATTTGCCAATCCTTACTTTAGAGTAATTTGACTACTTGTGCATGGATTGGTTCCTTCCATTGAACAGCTAGGAGCCCCTGCCAAAGACCTGTATTTGCTCCAGATGTAGACCTAGAGTTGGGCCCAGACTTGCCCTTCTATAGACAGCAAGGCTCATTCAATTCACATAAGGAACTGCTAGAAGAAGGGGGCCACTTCCAAACCATTCCTGAACTTCCAGAGTAGCTGGAAGTGGGGGTGAATGGGAACCTGGTTCAGTCACCTCCATCCATTATTCCAGTGAGGAAATTTCATAGGCAACATTCTGCCCATGGGTATTCTGGACTCAGCTGTATATAGATTTATTGCACCTGAGACTGAGCTATGTCAACAATTGCCAGGGATGGAAAGGGACTACCACAAACAACTAACACATTATACCTTTTGTGGTAGAAATTGAGCCCCTAATTTATGTACCTCAGCATAGGGCTCAATGAATACTTTTCCTGTTCCTTTGCTCAGAGTGAGCTGAATCACGTCTCTAATTTTTAGATTGCAGAATTTTGCTGAACACTTAAAGGCAGGGGTGGAAGACCTGTGGCCTTCCAGATGGTGTGTGACTGCAGCTACCATCTCACATGACCATTGACCAGGCTGGCTGGGAGTTGGCAATCAAACAACGTCTGGAGGACCACCAGTTCCCACCCCTGAGATAAAGCATTCACTTTTCCATCAGGCCATGGTAAAATATTCCCGTCGGAATACAGATGTAACAGAGTGGGTTACTGCCATGCGGAACAATCGAATGCATGTTCATGCAGAAATGTCCCATTTACTCTGAGGTAAGTGAGGATAGGGCTGCAGTCCTACGGCATACTCCTATGAATGTTTACTCAGAGGTATGTCCCACTGAGTTCAATAGTAACTGCATCCTGGTAATTGTATGCAGGATTGCAAAATTAGTCTGTAGTGCGAAATACACTATCAGTGAGCAAAAGCCGGCTCCCTTGGCCTGAAAGCAAGATGAGCACCACACCCCATAGTCACCTTTGACTGGACTTGACCATCCAGGGGTCCTTTACCTTTTTTTTAACCTTACTGGTGAGTAAAGCCCATTGAACTCACAGGGCTTACTTCTAAGTAAAAATACTTAAAAATGCTTTGCACATGACTTTTTCCCTTCGTATCACTTTGTGCACTGCTAAACTGTATATCATACTACCAATTGACCACAAAGTATACTAATGAAGAAATGAAATCACATGCTTTCCTTAAAGAGGACGTATTTCATGCTAACACAGTAGACAGAATAAGAGGTTTTCAAAAACCTTACTCATTTTGGTCTCAGAACTCTGGCTGAACTTACTAGCATTTCTCCTAAAATAAAACTATCTTTAGCAATTTCTGAAAATGTTTGCACACACACACACACACACACACACACACACACACATTCATGCTAACTTCCTGATCAGACATACATATGCAGACTTCTCTGATGTTTTCCTCATATCATGTTTGGGAATATTCCAGGGGGTGGAGGGAGAAGCAATGAAAAATATATTGAAGGAAAGAAGAAAATCGTCACAGCCTCAGAGATTTGAAAGGTGAGTTGTTGTTGTTGTTGTTTTTCTTTCTAAGAGGGTTATTTCCAGATCTTGCTATTGTATAAGTGCAAGAATAAGAGCTCAGACACATTAGGCTCAATGAACTTAAATTCATAACATATAACAGCATCTCTGGGTGCACAGGATTCTGTACAGATAGGGTAGCCATGAATAGTATTTTATTTAAATGTCTGTATTAAGCAGATCCCCCTCTCTGCTAAAAATGGAGAAAAAACAAACAAGTCATATTCATCAAAGTAATTGTGTAGGTACTTTCACTACCAAAATGCCTGGAATGAAAGATTGAACTGCTAACGGCAGCGGTGACAGCCATGAATCATGGTAGGCTACTTCGGGGCCTTTACCACCATAAAACAAAAGATGTAGATGAAAAATGCTGCAATTAAGTGATTTGATTTCTGCCCCCTTTTTCCTACTGCATTCGTGCATGGCTGCACAGCAAAGATTGATGGGAAAAATTACTCTGCGTGATCTCTGACAGAGCCTTGGAACAATTCTATAAGGGGGAAACATACAAATCAAACCAGCTTTCGTGTATTCAGACAAAATAATACATATAAAGCAAATACTTTAGCCTATATCCAAAGCACCATAGATTTGCATGCACACATAAATTGTGGGGAAATGCTTCTGCTATCAAAACCTAACTCGTGGATTTTCCAGCTAGTTGGGTAATAGTGGTATTTGTTTAAAACAAATATTCAATCAGAGCCACTGAGTGGCATCCTAAATATGTTTGTTCAGTGAAAAGGACAACATAGCAGAAACAAAATTTACAGAAGGGATGGTGGTGGTCTTATTTTTATTTCAATATATTCATAAAAACTATAAAAGGAGATCATCACAACAAAATGTCCCTTCCATATTACCTGGTGCCATCATTACTGTCACTTAAGCAGACATTTTCAAGGGGTGCATACAACTAAATCAAGAGTGATAGAATGAAATATGTTATATCTGGGATACTTGTATATGGCTGAACATAATATCACTGGTAGCATACACTTTAAATAAGAGTAAAATGCATAAAATGGCACTGTGTAAAATAAGCAAGCCCTGATGCTAATGGGCAGCAGTAGTCAACCACCCTCTGCTCTACTGAAGTTATAGGGAGATTTATTTCCTGGAGACAGAGGAAAGACCACACAGACTCGCTGATTTAAAAAAATGCACTGTTGGTTTTTACTTGAATATACACAATAGAATCAGACCACTGGAAAAAAAATGTGTAGAATGTTTGATTCCATTATGCAGAGAGCAAAGCTGTGTCTGAAGAGACACACTAGAGTATTGGTAATTAAAGTGAAGGCTTTTTGTGAAAATCCTGATGCTACATTATGCTTAAAGAAAATAATGCCCTTGTATATTCCCATTTCAATACTCTTTCCTTGCCCTCTTTTCAAAAATGCATTCATTCATGTATTTCCCCCTAGTAAATGTACATTTCCCCCTGCAGATTATGTCTATCCACAATTCAGAGGAGCATATATTTTGTTCTTGCACTTCACTGACTTGTTTAACTTTAGGATGTTCATTTTTATTTTTATTTTATAGTAAGCAAGCAAAGGCCCCATGAGGTATATTTATGTGCGTGAGCCTCTCCTCACTCAGTAGTCCGTTCCCTATCTGATTTATGAGGGCTTGCAAACTATCATCTACGACTAGAAGAGAAAAACAACATTTTTAAGACATTCAAAATTAAACCTGTTTCTGGATGAATTGGGATTTTGGTGGTCACCTTGTGCTTTTATCCAAACCTTGTGTTTCTTACAGCACAAACCTCCTCAGACTGTGGCCACTTACCACAACATATATTTTGCATTACTTCAGTATAGTAAATATTTGCTTTGGTTTTTTTTAATACCTAGGTTAACACACGGTAAGCTGTAAATCAGGCATTTCTGAATTACCATTGTTCATTTTTTATTAAATCCACGGGATTACATCATCAGGAACCCAAGTACTGTACTGTGAATCATATAATCGCAGGGAGAAATTTAGAGAGTTAAATGTTACAACCTTTCCCCAAGGGCACATGGGAGTACCTGTGACTTTCCTTAACAAATAAGAAATTATTTCATACAGATGTGAAAATAGATAATATCGGCCTATAGAACCACCCTTGCCATGTACTGAGATGAAGTTGTTGCTTTGGGCAGAATATTCCGGAAAGTGAACCATTTTCTTTCTTTTGACTTCTACCTCAATGTGCAAGCGTGTGGGGAATGGGGGAGGAAGCTGACTGTAAGAGGGATGTAATTTTGAGGTTCCTCTTGAGATACAAACACCAGGTGCTGTCAGACTGGGTTTATATTTGTCTTAGTACAGTGCTGATAAATCTGACCCAAAAGGAAAATCTGTATCTTTACTTACATTGCACCAGGGACATGTTCAGCAAGGATCCCTCGACCATTGCTACAGCATTTTGATACGGTGCTCTGCCTACCACGTCCAGGTCAGCAATTGGAAGCCTTGGGGACAGATAATATCTAGGTCCAGGGAGTAGTAGCATTCTTTCGCTAAACAAAGCGTAATACAAAACAGTATGTACCACTTTCCCAATGGGCTTATATCATGCTTGAGATTTGAGATTATACCCAGTATATTTGAGGGTCCAATATACTGGCTGAAGGACTATTGGATGTGCTATAAGTGCTGCTCTACTAGCAAAGAAGGAGATCTGCTACCCAGATGGCACTTAACTCCATAGGTGTAAGTCCCTGGTACACCTGCAGAAAGCTCCATGTGTGTAGAGGTTCCAAAACATAGCATCAACCAGAGCATCTTTATACTATAGGTATCTGCTGGCATTCTTAAAGTTTTCTAAAAGGCTAGTGTCACGGGACATAACACTGCAGAGGCCATGCTGGTTCAGCTTCAGCAAGACTTGTTATCTAGATGCTTGCTAATTCAATATTTAATGATGTTTTCTAGAAGTTTACCTGGAACAGATGTTAAGCTAACAGGATTGCAAATTTCTCAGATACCCCTGAATACATGTTTTAAACAACAAGATGGTGTTACATTGCAGAGGCGGTTTTAGGGTAGCACAACCTCTGCATCTGCACTTGGCACTGTGTGGCACAGGGGGTGCCACAACAATGAAGTAGAACTGAGTGCAAGAGGCAAGGGGGGCCAGAATTTTAGTGTCGCACAGGATATGGCTGAAATTTGAGTCCAAAGTCCACTACTGTACATTGGCCACTTTCCAGTCCTCACGTATGGAACCTATCTTAGGGACAAGTTACATACTTTTGTTAGTTCAGCAATTTCACCTGTGACCTTCTGCATGGAAACCAAGAACTATGGTCCACACATTGGTTCACACAAGGAAAGTCCCTTTAGCACCAACAGAGGCTTCCTTGAACTGCAAATAGCAGCTTCAGAGAGGCAAGGAGAGAAACGGTTAAACTTTCCCCCTCACAGTCTTCTTAGGCTTCCTCATGGTTGCTCTTTACACAACAAGGAAGTATAGACATTAATTGCATTCATATTGTGAAATATATTTCTGCTGTGTCATGGCCAGTGGAAGTACATCCAGTCTGCTGGATTGAAAGCTATATATTTATCCAAAAATATCAAGGCCATCAACATATCACATAATTTTTATCTGAGTAGCTGTCTGCCTTTTAATTGACTAAATTAATTTAATACATGTAAGTGCATCTGCGTATTATGAAAATTATCAGTATAGGGGCTCTTTTGAGATACTGAAGGATGAGCAAGATAACTTGCAATTTAATAAATCAAAGCTACTGTTCATTGCCAGAATGAAAGCCTTTCTTTTTCATTCCCTATTATGAGAACACATTAGAGCCAAAATGGCTTCATCAAGTAAACAACTGAAGGCTCAACTAAAATTGGCCCCACCAATTAATAAGCCGATTAAAGCCTGCAGCCCTAATAAATACATAAAATAATATTTATTGCAGTTGAAAACTCTTGTAATACTGTATTTCAATTGTACGAAGTCTGGTATTTTCTCTCTACCATCAGTGTTCAACTCATATGTCTGGATAAAGTAAATTTTGGATCATTTGATAAAATAAGCAGAGGCTTGACAACCATATGTCAGGAGGGCTCTGATGGTGTTTCCTGCTTGGCAGGGGGTTGGACTCGATGGCCCTTGTGGTCTATTCCAACTCTATGATTCTATGATAATCAAAAGCAAACTTAACAGATTTGTCATGAGGCTCTATTTTAGGGCACTGCACTTGAAAGGACATCTTCACTACTAAACTTATGTTTCACTCCATCTTATTGTTGATTGGCAGCATGGGTATATTCAGGAAGACCAATTCATATATTTACTAAAACAGCAAAATATCCCTTCGGCTTCTTCTTTCACAGTTTTTGTGAACAGATGAACCAACTGTTAGGTTGCAATTTGAATGCTAACATGCTAAACCAGGATTTCTGTAGATATATGCACAATAGATATAACACTGCAAATGGCTTTAAACCAAAATATAGAGATAAGAAATTAATCCTAGTCTAATATATCATTGGAAATAGCATTTTATCTCTTTTATGGCAGGACTAGGGGCAAATGTAAAGTAGCCCTATCAGAAACCAGATAAACTGTTTGGTAAGTGCTCAGTAACTTCTTAATTAACCAGCCTTCAAATGCGTAACACTGACTGTTATCTGCAGTTAGAGCAGAATTACACTTCTTTTAAACAATGCACACAGATGATAGCAGTGATAGGTGCTAAGGAAATGATTATTTAATAGCATACTTTAAAGGGATGTATTTTACAGTGCTTCCCCCTCCTCCGCCCGATCCTTCCTTACACTTTATTTTCCAGGAGAACTTTGATTAGAAATTAAATAGCTGAACTATTTTAAGGTCTCACATTCCATAATATTTCACTTTTATGCAGCAGTAGATTTATATATTTTCCCTCCTGAAATGGATGTCTAATCTGTAAAGTGGGTTGTCAGAACTCACTCTAGAACAGTGGTTCTGAATACTAGTCCTGACATGTGGGAGACATGACTTATAGTGAGACTTCCTATGTTAAACGGGGGAGGGGGGATAACAAAAATAATTTTGATTGGTAGAGTTCAAAACCATTCCAGGATGAGCAACAACTAAATCAAAGATAAAGAGGTGCAGTTCATCACTAAAGACCATCATATTATGGTCTTTCATGTGAAGGAGACTAAACCTGGATTTTGAACCACTTGGAAAAGAGAGGAGACCAGTGTTCAGTATGTGATATTATTTTGTGGGAGAAAACCTGTAAGCTAGTGAGGGGTGAAGATGGCTATAGCAACATTACTAATTGCAATCAGAAGATGGAAGGTGAACATAAACCTTGACATAGAATTGGAAAGCAGTTATAATAAGTAAAGACTGACCAAGGATATCATTTTCAGGTTTGGCTGAAAAGGACAAGGTGGATGAACAGATGACTTGGAGTTTGAAGTAGCACAGTTGGTAGAGGAAACCAATATTTTTTTGATAGACTTACAAGTTTGGTAGATCAAGGGAATGCTGTGGATGTAGTGTTTTTTGATTTGTTAAGGGTTTGAACAAAGTCAGCCATGACATTTTTGAGAAGAAGCTGGTAAAATGTGATTAGATAATGTTATTTTTAGGTGAATTTGTAGCGGGTTGATTGAGCAAACCCATGGTTCTACTGACTGACTGAACCCATCCCAGAAAAAAGTGACAAGTGGAGTACTGTGGGTTTCTGTCCTGGGTCTGGTTTTATTCAACATCTTTATAAATGGCTAGGATGAAGGAATAGAGGAGATGCTCATCAAATGTGCAGATGACACCAAACTGGGAGGGTTACTTCAGAAGGTACAATTAGGATTCAAGATGACCTTGACAGATTGGAGAACAGGGCTAAAGCTAAAACTAAAAAAGCATTTCAATAGCAAAAAATGTAAGGTCTATATTTAGGTAGGAATAACCAGATGAACAAATATCGAGTGTAAAGGATCTAGGGGTCATCGAAGACCACAAGTGTGATGCAGCAGAAAAGAAAGGGCGGAAAAGCTTATGCAACCCTAAGCTGTATCAACAGAAGTATAGTGTCCAGATCAAGGGAAGGAAAAGTGCCTACACCATGACCAACGAGGCCTTACAAATAGCGGGGGAGAGAAGGCAAGCAAAATGTGAGGGAGATAGTGAAAGATACAGGAAATTGAATGCAGATTTCCAAAGAATAGCAAGGAGAGACAAGAAGGCCTTCTTAAACGAGCAATGCAAAGAAATAGAGGAAAGCAACAGAATGGGAAGAACCAGAGATCTGTTCAAGAAAATCGGAAATATGAAAGGAACATTTCGTACAAAGATTACCATAATAAAGGACAAAAGTGGTAAAGACCTAACTGAAGCAGAAGATATCAAGAGGAGGTGGCAAGAATACACAGAGGAATTATACCAGAAAGATATGGATGTCTCGTACACCCCAGGTAGTGTGGTTGCTGACCTTGAGCCAGACATCCTGGAGAGTGAAGTCAAATGGGCCTTAGAAAGCACTGCAAATAACAAGGCCAGTGGAAGTGATGGTATTCCAGCTGAACTGTTTAAAATTTTAAAAGATGATGCTGTTAAGGTGCTACACTCAATATGCCAGCAAGTTTGGAAAACTCAGCAGTGGCCAGAGGATTGGAGAAGATCAGTCTACATCCCAATCCCAAAGAAAGGCAGTGCCAAAGAATGCTCCAACTACCGCACAATTGCACTCATTTCACACGCTAGCAAGGTTATGCTTAAAATT
This sequence comes from Podarcis vaucheri, assembly GCF_965113315.1. NCBI lineage: Eukaryota > Metazoa > Chordata > Lepidosauria > Squamata > Lacertidae > Podarcis > Podarcis vaucheri. Next base: position 78,924,683 of record NC_138761.1, read on the forward strand.
CTACAAGGAAGGCTCAAGCAGTATGTGGACCGAGAACTCCCAGAAGTGCAAGCTGGATTTAGAAGAGGCAGAGGAACCAGAGACCAAATTGCAAACATGCGCTGGATAATGGAGAAAGCTAGAGAGTTCCAGAAAGACATCTACTTCTGCTTCATTGACTATGCAAAAGCCTTTGACTGTGTTGACCACAGCAAACTATGGCAAGTTCTTAAAGAAATGGGAGTGCCTGATCACCTCATCTGTCTCCTGAGAAATCTCTATGTGGGACAAGAAGCTACAGTTAGAACTGGATATGGAACAACTGACTGGTTCCAAATTGGGAAAGGAGTACGGCAAGGCTGTATATTGTCTCCCTGCTTATTTAACTTATATGCAGAATTCATCATGCGAAAGGCTGGGCTGGATGAATCCCAAGCCGGAATTAAGATTGCCGGAAGAAATATCAACAACCTCAGATATGCAGATGACACAACCTTGATGGCAGAAAGTGAAGAGGAATTAAAGAACCTTTTAATGAGGGTGAAAGAGGAGAGCGCAAAATATGGTCTGAAGCTCAACATCAAAAAAACGAAGATCATGGCCACTGGGCCCATCACCTCCTGGCAAATAGATGGGGAAGAAATGGAGGCAGTGAGAGATTTTACTTTCTTGGGCTCCATGATCAGTGCAGATGGTGACAGCAGTCACGAAATTAAAAGACGCCTGCTCCTTGGGAGAAAGGCAATGGCAAACCTAGACAACATCTTAAAAAGCAGAGACATCACCTTGCCAACAAAGGTCCATATAGTAAAAGCCATGGTTTTCCCAGTAGTGATGTATGGAAGTGAGAGCTGGACCATAAAGAAGGCTGATCGCTGAAGAATTGATGCTTTTGAATTATGGTGCTGGAGGAGACTCTTGAGAGTCCCATGGACTGCAAGAAGATCAAACCTCTCCATTCTGAAGGAAATCAGCCCTGAGCGCTCACTGGAAGGACAGATCGTGAAGCTGAGGCTCCAATACTTTGGCCACCTCATGAGAAGAGAAGACTCCCTGGAAAAGACCCTGATGTTGGGAAAGATGGAGGGCACAAGGAGAAGGGGACGACAGAGAATGAGATGGTTGGATGGTGTTCTTGAAGCTACCAGCATGAGTTTGATCAAACTGCGGGAGGCAGTGGAGGACAGAAGTGCCTGGCGTGCTCTGGTCCATGGGGTCACGAAGAGTCGGACACGACTAAACGACTAAACAACAACAACACCATAGTACTGCTCTATTTTGTTTTGGTCAGAGCCCGCCTGGAGCACTGTATCCAGTTCGGGGTCCCTTAGTTTAAGAGACATTTTGACAAGCTGGAACATGTGCAAAGGAGGAGACACATTATAAATGGTCTAGAAATGAAGCCTTATGAGGAATTGTTGAGGGGGTTGGATATGTGTAGCCTGGAGAAGAGAAGACTGAGAGGTGATGTGATATGATAGCCAGATATCTGAAGGGCTGAAGATGGAGCAAACTTGTTTTCTGCCGCTCCACAAGGCAAGACCCAAACCAACAGATTCAAATTACATTAGGAAGATGGTAAGAACTTATAGCAATCTTTTTAAGTATATTGCAATTTAATGAAGGGACAAGTCCGTAGAATATAAGCTTACAGCTAATGTATAACAACAGGCACTGGAACATTTAGCATGTCAAAAATAAGAAAACTTCATAAAGACTAACAAATTTATTGTGGCATAAACATTCTCGGACCATAGTCTACTTCAGTGTTTCCCAAACTTGGGGCACCAGCTGTTTTTGGACTACAATTCCCATCAACATTTGCCAAGTGGACCACTAGTCGTGGATGGTGGGAACTGGAGACCCAAGTTTGGGAAACCCTGGTCTGTTTCATGAGATGCATGAAATGTCATTCTCAGTTGGCAGCTATATAAGAGTACAGGGTCAGGGAATGTAAACAGTGAGGTTAAATGGCAAAGAATTACTAAAAAGGAAAATCTGTATTTAAGAAAATAAAGCTCAGGTGTATGCAAATTAAGCACAGTGACCATTCAGAACGGCAGGAATTAGTGATAACAGTAGCATCTTTGCAGTGATAAGATGTATCCAAGGCTGAGACCTGAACTGCAAGGTTTTCTAGGCCACCAAGAGCAGTGCATCTTCTTGCTAGCAGATTTGTTCTGTTAAGTCTTGTGACTGCTGAGTTGGGGATGTGGGCAAGGGATCCTGATTGTGGCTCTGTTCAATGTGGGTGTATTGCCACTCTGTGGCTTGGCTGTGCTGCTGACTGAAAGGCTAGTTGGCAAAAATGACCCTTTGAACATTTTATATAGGATTGGCTATGTTTTACATATGATTTTGCATTTGTATACCTGTGTGTTTGGGTGGTCAAGGGCAAAAGATTATTTTTTTCTGGCTCTTTCTGCAATTAAAAGAAACATTCAGGGGAATGTGCAGCCCACCCTTAAACTAAGTTGTTTGCTAATGAATGCCTTATCTTTATGCATAGAAAATCAAAGTTCTACAAATAAAGGTAAAGGAGCCCTGGACGGTTAAGTCCAGTCAAAGTTGACTATGGGGTTGCAGCACTCATCTTGCTTTCAGGCTGAAGGAGCCGCCGTTTGTCCACAGACAGGTTTCCAGGTCATGTGGCCAGCATGACTAAACCACTTCTGGCACAATGGAACACTGTGACAGAAGCCAGAGCACACAGAAATGCCATTTACCTTCTCGTCACAGTTGTACCTATTTATCTACTTGCACTGGCTTGCTTTCAAACTGCTAGGTTGGCAGGAGATGGGACAGAGAAACGAAAGCTCACCCCATCATGGGGGTTTGAACCGCTGACCTTCTGATCAGCAAGCCCAAGAGGCTCAGTGGTTTAGACCACAGCGCCACCCGCAACCCTACAAATACTATTGCCTGTCTACATCAGTTTCATCTGTGTTCTTTCACAAGTCCTTACCATCCTGTTTCTTTTATTTTTTAAAAAAGCTTCATAATAATTGGTATTTAAACTGTAGACATTTCCCCCTTAAATGTGATTTTTTGCTCACATTTTTCATCAAAATACCCATTTTTTCTACACATTTTTGAGCCTACACCTGCACTTCAAAATTCAGAGAAATACAGAGTTTAAAAGATAATTGTGCTCTGATCCAAATATTAGTCAGGTAAGTGCAGGTAAATATTAGATCAGTTCACTTATAAATGCAGAGTGAACAATATTCTAGAGCACCCTATTCATGAAGCATTTTGAAGCATAGTTGTCTAATTGTGCCTTCTCAATATAAGAAAATTCCTTAGTGACTAAAAAGGAAAAGAAACATTGTTAAAAATGATCCTAAAATTCTTTTAAAAAAAACAAAAATCAGGTTACCTTTAAAAGGTTTAATTTCTTCTCTAGTTAGCCTAATTCAAAAGACAGATATCAGGGACAGTGATGGTAACTCTGTTTACACCACATGGCACTACAGAGAGAGATGATCACTTAGCTTTTGTTTTGGTTCCAATTCATTTTTTCAAGAAGTGTAATTAAAAACTGCATTAATGCCACCAATTATGGCCTCCAAGGGACCAGAAACCTCATGTTACTATGTGATGGAACACAACTGAGCTGCAAACATCCATTTACCATTATAATACTCATTAATCCTGCCAAAAACAACTCATTATGAGACTTCAAGGAAATCATCTCATAGGCAAACAGAGCACAGAATCTATCTGTCACTGCATTCCTCACAGCACAAGTTGCAGGGGTGGAAATTGTTCAGTGTAACTAATTTATGAAGCTGCAAACTATACATTCATTTCTGACACCATCTGGGAGCCAAGTGGAAAAAGTGTAGGGAAGATTCTCAGAACTAAGACATAGCTTTGAATGCTTCTCAATAATTTACTTTTTAAAACAGTAATTACGAAAATGTTTGAATACAATGTGGCATTATTTGAGAGTATACCTCTATACATTATATGCATTCCTGTGGTTATTTGGGTGGGGGAGTCTTTTTACTGTACTGCAATTGGAAGAAGACCACAGTGTGTTAGGGGTGGGTGCAGGGAGGGAGGGAAGGCAGGATGGAAAGCATTTTTACAATTTCTTCTTTTGCTGTTTTTCTATGGGAAATGTCATTTCCATCTCTTGAACCCCTACAAGGGAAACAAAATGCATACACACATACATATTTCCAGTAAAGGATAAAACCCAAGCACATATAAGCATCAATTTCAATGCAAGGGATTTATGCAAATTTGATTTTAAGCTGTATTTTAATTGATTGTTTGATTTATGTTTTTAATGTCTCATACTTTGATGTTAACTGCCCTGAGCCCAGTCCTGGCTTGGGAGAGCAGGGTATAAATAAATATTATATTACTACTACTACTACTACTAATAATAATAATAATACTATTATTAACTTTCCCACTGAAATCAACCACTCGCCTTAAATGCACTTAGTTTTTGCTAGATTATTATATATATCTTCGGTAATTTGTCCCATGTACTGAGCAACTTTCCCTGCCCCCTTTTTGTCCTGTTCTCTCTTTATCTCCTTTCTGTTAATATCCCAAATAAGCTAATAAGGCATAAAACACCAATCATTTTGTATGAGAAGAAAAAGTCCTCTGAAACATACGTATTATCTATGTGTACGTCATTAATATGTATTTATGAAACAAAAAGTTTGCATCACCACTGTTTGAATGTGCCTCCTAGCTCTACGTTTTCTAGCATCTTAGTATTTGGGAATAACGTTAACAATTCTGTTTACTGTTATTGTCTTTGCTGATGCAATTATTAGTTTATTCCTTTATTAAACCATTGCAATTGCAATGATCAGCTTATGTCCTTGTTATTTACTACATCACTTTAAGTTGCTTTATTTTCTGCAGATTACATAATATCATTTTCTTCTATATGCCTAAAATGAAGCATTGTGCAGCAAAAAAGAGAGAGAAAGAGAGACAGATTTATTTTTGTTACAATCTTGAGTCTGTTGTTATATCACTGGTCATATTTTAGTTCCTGTCTCACTGGGCTGCTAATGAGGAAATTTGAACCTTGATTAAACCTTGATTAAAGGACTCGGCGCTGGTGCATGACCATGATTTGACTGGGTGTGCACTAGCATTGATTGGATCCCCAAATTAACAATCCAGATTCACCCTTTCTGAAAAAGTTCAATAGTTGTTATTTTTTAAAAAAAAATATTAAAAACTGTTGCCAATGACCCTTTTGTGATATTTGAATGGACCATTTGGAAGCCCCCATCTGGAAACCCCATCTGGCAGCAGCTCTCCTTGAACTCAGGAAGACTTATTTCCAAGTGATATGTTTAATTTTTGTGTGTGTGTGTGCTTATGTCCCATTAATTTCATATGCTTGACACACAATACAACCGTGCTTTACACTGGCTGAATAATAACCCATGCAGCAAATCATGTGCATGTTTACTTGGAAGTAGCTTCCATAACATTATTCCATTTATGTCCACCTTTCCACTATAAACTAGTGATCCAGGATGAAAACAATACTTAAAAATTATAATAACACAATCATAAACTATTGAAAGTACAATAAAGGTCAACAGCTCTTAATCCTAAATTTACGTAGGATTTCACCTTAAATGTTTTCTTTCCACACCAATCACTTCAACTGGGGTGGGGAGTTAACAGATAATGAAATTTTCATTCTTGGATTGTGTTGGGAAGATCTGTAAGAGGGATTCTAGAATATCACTGGCTCTCGCACACAGCTGTTGTTTCTTTCCTGGAAAATCCAGGTTAATTTTTCATCCTAGCATATGTTTTTACATGTGTATTCATCTACATGTGTTGTTGCATGAAAGAATAATGGAGGAGAAACGTTACGGAAAGTCCTAAGAGAGGTGTTCCTTTGGGAAAGATAGGCATGTTGTAGAGAAGAGAGATAGAAGGAAAAGGACAAATTGAGTAACTGCACACAAACATGTAAGAGCCATTCTTTCATTATTGTTCTTCAGATTGCCTAGATCCTCTTGAGACTCGTGGTTACCAAGAACAAAGTTTTTGGTTGTTACCATGAACAATCTTTAAGGAGACTGCAGGGAGTACTACACAGTATATAGAGAGAAGGCTGAGTAAATTCAAACCAAAGAAAGCCATTCACTTCTGTTTTATTGAATCGTTCAGATCTAAATGGAGACCAAAAACAACAGCAACTCCACTCCCCAAATTCTCCCTCTCCGTAGGTAATAAAAATATAAATATGGCTCTTGGAGTAATTAACTTACCTTCTCTGACATTATTTTCGCTGGCCTCAATGGAACTTGCTCACAAGTAAGAATGTTTCAGATTGAAGTCTTACAAAATTAAATTAGGACCAAAGGGAGTCACGAATACCCTTGACCTTTGATGTCTGAAGTGAGGATTAGTGAAATCCACATACTAGCAGCTTCAGAGACACAGGGATAACACAGCACCTCCTCCCTATAGCACAGCTCTTTGAGTTTAACTTTACAAGTCAGGTCAAATGAAGGCAGGTGCTGCAGCCTCTCTGATCAATTTCAGAGCAAGTTGGCAACTCTGAGGTTAAAGTAAATTTCAAAGAACAAGAGCCGGCACCTAAAAGTGAAAGGAAGCATGCAGTTTAGAACTTCTATAAGCCTCATATAGTTGTGTGACCATTATTTTCCAATAATGCTGAATTGCAATGACTAGTATATGAAACTTATATACTTTTGAACTTATACTGAATTGCAATGACATCTATAGACTTTTGTCCTGATATACCTGTGGATGATGATGATGATGATGATGATGATGATGATGAAAAGGTCATGTAGATTAGAAGTGCTTGGTGGTCAAAATCTACTTGTTCCACAACTTGGGTGACACATGTAATCTTGCATAAAGGTAAAGGTAAAGGTACCCCTGCCTGAACGGGCCAGTCTTGACAGACTCTGGGGTTTGTGCGCCCATCTCACATCTATTGGCCGGGGGCCAGCGCTGTCCGAAGACACTTCCGGGTCACGTGGCCAGCGTGACAACGCTGCTCTGGCGAGCCAGAGCCGCACACGGAACGCCGTTTACCTTCCCGCTGGTAAGCGGTCCCTATTTATCTACTTGCACCCGGGGGTGCTTTCGAACTGCTAGGTTGGCAGGCGCTGGGACCGAGCAGCGGGAGCGCACCCCGCCGCGGGGATTCGAACCGCCGACCTTTCGATCGGCAAGCCCTAGGCGCTGAGGCTTTAACCCACAGCGCCACCCGCGTCCCTTAATCTTGCATATGTACCGACATTAAACTATTGTCTGCCACAAAGCACAACAGCATTATCACTACTCCTGTAGTTCATTGGAGCCTGCCTAACCAATTTCTAAATAATACTAAGTACTGATCTTTAATGATTATGATGATGTTTCTTAGGAACCACCATTCTTTATTGTTCAAACCTGCAGGAGGTTCTTGAGAATCAATAATAAGAGGAAGGGCATAAGTCAGAGGCAGAGTTTCTGTTTTGCTTAGTAACTCTGGGACTGTCCCTTGTCCTGGAGAATCATTGCCAGTCATTGTAGACAATACTGAGCTACATGGGTCTGAGTAGTTATGTTCTGTACAACAGATATTTTATCCTCCTACTCCAGTACTTCCCATTCTGACAGGCAGTTCTCCAAAACCTCAACCAACTATCACCAACTATCAGATTCTTTTTAACTGCAGATGCAAAGGACTTAACCTGGGACCTTGTGCTAGATTACACTTTAACACTAAGCTGTGGTCCCTTCCATACATGTATGTATGTATGTATGTATACACTTTCTGTACTTTTCTGCAATTCATTTCAGAAACATATTTTTCACAATATCCCCATTCCATCATGTACCTAGGAAAACAGTGCATCTGATGAAATGGAATGTAGTCCGCAAAACCTACCCAGGGTGGTCCAACATGTGGCCCAAGGGCTCCTAGTGGCCCTCAAGACCTTATTTGGTGGCCTTCAGCAACATTTGAAGCTTCCAGCCCTTGTGTTGCCTTCACAAAAGCCAGATAAGCTAGGCGCTGGGCTTTGGGAAGATAGGATGAGGGTTCCCTTACCTCCTTCCCAAAGCCTAGTTAGCCATTTTCCAACTTTGGGATGGAGCTGGGAAGCTCTAGGACCCTGCCAGAACCTTGTGCTTCCCTCCAAAGCCCCTGTTCACACTTGACATGGCATCATGCAGCCTGTGGATTGCATGTTGAAGTAGTATTATGGCCCATTTAGTATGAAAAGTTGGGCTGCCCTGCCTTAAGCCATAATAAATTTGTTAGTCTTAAAGCTGCCAAAAATTTCCCATGCATAAACACACACTTCATAGGGTTGATGTAAGGATTAAAGCAATTAAGAATGAATGTAGAGTAGTTGTACATTACGCACTAAAAACTTGCAAATCAAACAAGGTGTCTGACTTTTCAGCTTCTTCATTTCTCAATAGCATTGAGTGATACCAGAGCTCAGAAACACCTGCCTGGTAACACCCCCACCCACCCCCAAAGCCAAAGACTTTGAATGCAGTAAGTAGGGATTGTGTAGCTTCTTCTCTTCCAAAAACTAAAGAGGCAATGTTGCGAAAAAACAAACATATAATTAATGTAAGGAAAAGGCATGCAAGGAAAAGCAAGGTGCATTTGGCTTATTTTTGCATAATTTATTCTGCCTCCAACATCCAGGTTATCAAAAGCTTGGATTGTGGTAGCAAAGGCCAAAGGATGATTAGAATACTGGGAAAGAAGAGGCATGAAATTTGAGAACAAATGAGCAGTAGGGTGATGTGGACAGAGAATAGCAAACAGGGAGAAAAAAACTGTGCAGGCATAGGTGCTTCGTTCAGTGATTTCTGAGAGCTCTTCATAATCTCTCACTAGCTTTTAAAACCTATACAATTCTAGTAAACTTTTCTCAACATATCTCAGTCCTGGACACAAATTATGCGACACCTTGCACAATTCACTTAGATAGGTAGGACTAGGCATGGGGGAGAAAATCAATTTTATTTGCATTTTGATGTGAAACTACCCAATTCAAACTTCTCGTACCAATGAACAAACCAAAATGCAGCTATTCTTCAAAATGTTCACTTTGTCAAATTTTACAATGCTCTTCTCCAACCAGTGTTTATAAAAATGCATGTTAAGAGAAAATGCATATACTACTTTTAAAAAACATAGACGGATGCATTATATCAAGGAAAATGGGTTAAAAATGTGTATATTTGTACAGAAAAGCGTATAAAAACATGTTTATTAGGAGAAATTGAACTAAATGCACTAAAAATACAGATGAATTTTCATTAGGATTTTTTTGAAATGCAAATTGCTGTAGAAATGCAGACAACTGAATAGAAGATGAATGAAAAATGAAAAAGTGAGGAAACCAAAATTGTCAGATTTATCCATCGCTAGGTGTATAACATGTAGCTCTCATATTAACATTGGCGAAGGCCAAGGACTATGCAACTGCTTCTATTAAACGACAGCAAGTCAGCAAATGGGCAGTTTCTTGGAGTTCAATCACAAACTGGCAAGAGGACAAGCTCTGAAGTTCAGTCAAGAACTCTGGATAGCAAAGGGGGTACTTTTCCTACCTAGGAAATTAAGTATGATAGAGAACAGTTATTCAGTCCCAGGATTCATGATTCATTTGTCCAATGAGGTCAATCAATTATATTTTCTAAGAAGATCTACAGCATTACCTAAGGATTATATCCTGAGGAGCTGGGTTAGAAAGCCCAAAGAAAAGGCCTGTCTCTTTTCAGAAGTGGGGCAGTTTAGGAAAGTAAATTACATAGTGACTGATCAGTGCCCTTTGGCACTATTATCATGAAAAGGATCTCTCAGACTTGCTACTCAGGTTTTTGGGATCCTAAGCTTGTGACTTAGACCTCTGGAATCCAGGGAGGGGAAGGAACCCCTTTGAGTCTTGTCAGGACCACACACCCAGAATCCAGGGGTTTTGTGGGAACAGAGATTTAGGAGGGATTCTCACAATATTTATGTTTTTGTGATATCACTTGTCATTAAAAGCCGGAAATAAAAAAGATGACAAAGTGGTTTCCCAAAATCCATACAATGAAGTTAACCAATGCAATATAAGCAATGGAATCAATTAAACTAGAAACAATAAAATATAAAGCATCCTAAAATATCAAAAGACACAATAAAAGTCTACAGAATTGGACATCATTAACATCTAAAAAACTCAATGATCAGAGTAGCTAATCAGATCCACCATAGATCTGGGCAGGCTCATTAGAGTTGCAGCTCTTTTTTTCCACCTGGAGGAAGCATTTTCTACAACTGGGGTACCACTGCCAAGGAGGGTCTATTTCGTGTCCCCACAAAGCAAATGGCATTCACTGGGGGGAATAGCAGGGCTTTCTCTTCCAGTCTCTAACCATGGGCATGTTCCAGACACAGGAACCAAGCACCAACAGCACCTTCTTTTCATAGGGATTCATACTTAAAGATGTGGTCAGATAGTGCATTGCTTTTGGTTCAGGGCACAGGAGCCAACTCCTAGGGGCCCAGTTATTTTGCACCCCCCTCAAATGTTCAAAAATCAGGGGGCAGAGGAAGAGACAATTATGGAGCATGGGGCCAATCATGGCACAGCTTCGGTGGCCGGCACCTCTTCCACCTCCTGCCATGGAAGGGAAGGAAGGGGAAAGCAGTTCCCAGTCAGTGACAGTGACAAGAGGAGGCCACTCATGGAGCCTATCATGGCATGGCACAGCTTCAGTGGCTTGTGGCTCCTCCTCCTGCCATGTAAGGGATGGCCAGTGGCAGTGGCAGGAGGAGGAAGCTAAGCACCAGAGAGGAACCACCAGCCATTGAAGCCATGCTGCCACCATGTTTGGCTTGCCTTCTGGCTCCTCCCCACATCCTGACATCATGTGTTACATCATGAGCACATCTCCCCACCCCACAAAAAATCTCCCTTGCAAGTTGGTGTCTCTTGTTCAGGGCAAAGTTGAGGTTACCAGGAAGCTGCAAGATGATTCCTACTGCACCTAATTCCTTCAAAGATGACAATGTGCACTGTAGATCCCATTCAAATAATGCTAATAAAGTTGCAGCCTTCGTTTAATTAGTTGGGGTGAACTTAATTCTGCCACATTTGGGCCCAACAGCCTATCTACTATAACACAGTAGCCCCTGAAAATCATCATGAAACTAGAAGCATAGAAATACCTTGGAAAAAGACTGCACCTTAGTGGTAGAACACATGCTTAGCATGCAATAAGACTACAGTCCAATCCTCACCATACCTGGATAAGACTAAGCAAGATTCTTCTCTTAAACAACAAAGAGCTGGATGGCGCAAGGGCAGCTTCCCACGCTCCCATCTAAGAAATTATTATTGCTATGGAGGTGCAAAATATAGCTGTTTGACCGGTGGCTATTGAATATGTCCAGTTTCTAAAATGGATCTGTATATACCAGAGAGATAGGACATGCTATACTTTAGACTTTTAATCTCACAACATTGTGATATATGCTGAACAGCAAAGTAACAAAAATATAGATCTACTCATCTGAATGAATGAAACATATACACTGAAGGTGTAGTAGCCAGTGCCAGATATTGATTGGGGAGAATGTAATGAATTGTATGATCTATAAGACCATAATCCTGCTATTAATTTCCCTTTCAGGTCATAATCACATACACTTCTGAAAAGCCAAACTAATCACAAAGTGAGTCATCCAATTGAAGTTAAATTATCGAAATTACATACACATTAATGACTTCCAATTACCAAATGAAGAATAATATTCAGTGTTTTAAATACCCCATAACAGCCTCTACAAAGCCCAAGATCTACACATGCTGAGATAGTACAGTTGTACTTACCTGAAACAGAGTTTTCCACTGGTCAAAGGCAGGTAGCAATTTGGGGGGGGGGAGGTTGGGCTCCCATCATGCAGTTTGCATACTCACCAAGCTCAAAAGTATAGGAGTTGAAAAAATAGTAAGTTAAAGAAATTCCCAGCTCTCCAACAAAGGGAAAACTTGAATGAGAACCTTAACCAAATCCTGCAGCCGGAATAACTAAAACAGGGCTGCTGACCTTTCCCTGG